>NC_139458.1:63955000-63967500 GCF_057233095.1 Heloderma suspectum
TTTTTGTCTAGCGTGGACTATGGAGATCAATAGAACGCTATATAGGGGAAATCACCCCAGCTTTAATGAGCTGTAAGTCTCAGTCAGTCTTGGTTTGTTTTTTTAAATTTTACGTTGAAAACTAGATGTGTGGGGTGGGGGTGGGGGAGCCTTCCCATGAGGACAGGTGAGTATTGTATATGTACTATTACTTTCACCAGATCAATGTATGGTTTTAAATTGTTCTATAAAAAGATATGGTATTGGCATTGAGAGACACATAGAAACAGTTTATTGCTGCAGTAACACTCACAGTATAAATAATATGCAGTTTGGGAAGTGACAATTGAACTTAAATTTCATTGTTAAGTTCAGTGTGTGTCTCTCTGTGTGTGTCTATATAAAAATACAACGTTCAGGGGGCATTTCTTTCTTTCCTTCCCCCTTCCTCTCTCAGCTGCATCAGCTTCCCTTCAATGAGGGACCCCATTAATATGACCTCAATAATATGACCTCTTCCCAGTACATTAAAGAAAGCCTCCCCCGCCATTGCTAATGGGGTCTTCCAATCCACCTCCTTCCTTCTCATTTACTGACACAATTAGCTTCCCTCCTTCCAATAAGAACCCCCTCCCATTACATGAAAGCATAGACAGACCGACTCCTCCTCTGTTGCAGAAAAAGGAAGTGTTCCAAGCTCCACCCAAGAAATCCCACCCCCACCTTCACCTGGGCCTGAAAATCAAAAGTTGAGATGGGGGAAGAGAAGAAAAAACGCCACCTTTCTCTCACCTGCCCTGAGCCATCCAATATGGTGCCGGACTTGCACCCCGCCCAGTATCTCCCCCCCCCCGTCTCTCTTACATACACATACAAACACACAACTACACAGATGCATGGAGAGCATCACAGGAGGAGGAGCAGCAGCAGCTCCTACCTCCTCACTCTCTGATTTGTCCCATTTGAAACAATACAATCTGGGGGAGGGGGGAGCATTGCCATTGCCCCTATCAGCCACCCCGAGGCCTAGCAGTACCCTGTGAAGCCTGCCTGTGAAGCAAAACAAATAAAAACAAACCCAAACCGAAAAAAAGGAAAACGGGAGGATGCAGGTAATGGAGGTCAAAAACACAGGATGTCAGATTAGGCACTGTATGGCACGGAGCAAATAAACTGGCACTGAACCGTAGAGTAATAGGAGACTGGCACAGAGCAAATAAGCATAATGTTTTGCTATTAAAGCTCAAACTTTGAACTTTTTTGAAGTTTCAAAAATTTCTGCACATCAACACTACTCAAGCTTCAGGTTTTTTAAAAAATGAGCAGAATCAGTCTGGTAGATCCCTAGTAATAAGCATTATACTACCATATTCTCATTCATATATGTGTGTGTGTATGGAGATTTATTAAGAGTAACTTCCACCTCCGTTACGTAACTGGGGAGGAATAGAGGAAAATATTTTTATATTAATCCACTGTAATCTGTTAAGGCTGCGATCCTATGCCCATTTACCTGGAAGTAAGTCAAATTGAATGCACTGGGGCTTACCACTGAGTAGAGTTGTATAGGATTGTACTACATGTGTCATATTTTAAATCTTGAAATGTATGATGAAGCAAAGGATGTCCATTTTGTTTTATGGACACAAGAAAAAAATATGTAGGGTCAGAATTTCAAAATACAGTTAATCTAGGCCAGGATCTAAAGAACCATGATACTAATTCCCAAGGGGGCATTAGACTTATTCTCCAAAACACACACACACACACACACCTGTTAGCAGAAGCCTCCTTCCCCTAGCTCACCTCCATGATGCATGGTAAAGTGCTCTTGAAACAGAGGAATTTCCAAAGCAGTTTGTGATGCAGCATGTTGACTGGTTGTTCAAAATCCACTGGGACAGAGCAAGACCTTTGCAAGCAGCATTTTAGATCTTGGTGCTAGTGTGCAGGGGAAATGCTGGAGCTGTAGTATCTTCACTATGCAGATATGCTGCTTTATTAAGGAAGAATATTCAGGCAGAGAGGCGGGGGGGAGCACTTGTATATGATGCCATCAGCTCTAATAAGTGACAAGTAAACTAGCTGTTCATTTTAGGAATGATCCACTGATATAAGTTGTATGGTAGAAACTGTTAATTTTTAAGACACAAAATCAGAAATTAAAATTTCTTTTTTTTAATTTCACCAGCAACAGAGCCATTAATATAGAAGGAGCAGGAGGATGGAGGAGGGCATATAGTCAGAGGTGGAACATTTTAGAAGTAAGGTCTAGGAGCTTGATTTTGAGTGAACAAGGAACAGAGGTAGAGATTTCAGAAGAGAAATATGATAATTGGAGCAACAAAGAAAGAGAGCCAGTGTGGTGCAGTGGTTAGAGTGATGGTCTTGGACTGGGGAGACCCAGGTTTATATCCCCTTACTCATTCAGCCATAATACTCACTGGGTGACCTTGTGCTTCTCACTGTCCCTTGCCCTAATCTACCTCACAGGCTTGTTGTGAGGATAAAATGGGGAGAAGAGAATGTGCTGCCTTGAGTTCCTTGGAGGAAAGGTGGAATATAAGCATAAAAAATAAAGAAATAGCAGAGGCATTTTGAACTGAAGCTATAATACTTTGGAAGATAGTGTACCATGTATAACTAGGTATATTTGCTAGACTCAAGAAGATACTCATTGCAAAGATGAACTTTCTTCAAAGACAGACATTAACACTTTTATAACAAACTGGAATTATTCGCTCCATACACATACAAATAAAGTGGATGAGAATCTTCACATGTATCACAGCAGCTAGAATTAGATGCAGATTTAAGAGTGTGTGAATTACTCAGGACCTGCAAGATTTTTACATAGTGCAAACAGTTAGACCAGTCTTGACAGACAATTTTCTGCTAGTGGGTGTAAAAATTGGTGCAATGCAAAGGTTTGCTAGCTGAGCCATTAGTGACTGAACAGCTCATCCAGCTGTTTCCTTGGCCGTATAATCTGGATCATAAAGGTTGGATCACTGAGATACTGAAAAGGAAAAGGTGGCATATTTTAGAAAGGGCTTGGCCATGAGAGGAGATGGGAACACAGGATGTTTCCATGATAATCCTAAGGAATCAGTTGTGAAATAGGGAAGATGACAATTATCTCCAATGATGAGAAAAATGTATAAGAAGAATTGCAAGGTGGAAAGATGAGGAGATCTGTCTTTGTCATATTCAATTTTAATAAAATAAATTAATAATTCAAGATGTGTATGCCAAAAATTCAAAGAGAAAGAGATATGAGGTTTGATGGGGAGGTCAGCAGGAGCAAAATAGATTAAGGAATCATCAGCATTATACCGGAGGTTAAGTGAAAAAAATGAAAGCCCATGAAATAATTAATCAAAAAAGGTGCTAAGGATAGAGCTTTGTGGGAGAGGCTTGGAGTCTAGAGTAATAGGAATGAACTGTGTTATATAAACTCAACAAGAGTGTTTACCCAACATTGTAGAAGTATCATGTAGATTAAGAAGAATGACGACTGAGAACAGACCCTTAAATTTCCTCAAAGTGTTTGAAAATGGTGATGAATGAATCAGGTGAAAACTAAATGGGAGCATGAGTGCCATTAAGGAATCTCCCCCCACCCCCACGTAGATACATACATATAAACACAGACAGCACCTGTGGAGATTTTTACCTGTGACATTCAAAATCGGTCTGTCCTCGTGTTTCAGACCACGTGTAATTTATTCCTAAGCAGCACCCATATCTTGGGTTATTAAACTGTTTTATATATGATGCTTTGAGTTTTGGAAAGGCAAGATATAAATAATTTACATATAATAAATGTATAATAAATATTCCAACTTTATAATGTAACGGCAGCAAAGGAATTTCTTGGAATAATAATATGATTTTCTAAAGCTAATGAAACAAAAATCTTTCTTAGTTTCCTCCACTCTTCTGCCCCCTTTGAAAGAAGAAACCATTCAGGAATCTATGTTAAGAGTATGATATCTATCTATCTATCTATCTATCTATCTATCTATCTATCTATACACACACACATACACACACACACATTTCCAGCAGATCCTAAAGATTTCTCTGTCTCTAAATGAAATTGGTAAAGGGTTTGAAATTTTGAAAAGTTCACAAATGGATCGTTAGCTTGAAGAAATTGTTCTGCACAATCTTCCTATTGAAAATTATTCGAGGGATGCATTTGTCTCCTGTGAATTTAGTTCATATGGACACCCATTCGGTTCAGCCTTGTAGTGGTTCAGCAAGTCGTCATTCTTAACCTGCACTTTTGTTTAACTATTTGACAAATAATGTAATTTTCCTGCAAAGGCTTAAGAAGAACCTTGTTTAAGGTTTAAGAAGAAGCTTGCTGCAGTGAAATTTAATGGAATAATAGATACCTCTTCTGAGCAGCATGTATATACAAAACTGATATATTATTGTTTTAAGTTGCTTGAACTAGCTTCCTCATATCTAACAGAAATGCATATTCATAGGCACAGCAATCCTACAAAGGTCAGCTGGGAAGAATCTGGGGTAGGGGAACCACCACATCCAAGCCCTGCCAGGTTCACACCAGCCAGGACAGGATGTATGTGTGCTTCCCCCCTCCCCTTATATCGGCTCCAAGGCAGACACAGTTTTTCCCCAATTTTGGGAGCATGCAATGGAACAAGGGACCCTGTTCATCCTCAGCATGTGCTGGACCCACTGTCAGAGCACCAATGCTGAGATGCTTTCTACCACCTCAGCGAGGAGGCCTCCAGCAACAGACCCCCTTCTCCAACTGTGGACCTCCTTTTTGACTCATGGATATCCTATGGCACCTAGAACACCTCCCAGGGTCCATAGGATTGTGCCCTAAGTGTTGTATCAATATTTCTATTGTACTTTAGGGTGCAATCCTATGCATATTTAGATAGAAAAAAGTCCTACAACTCCAAGTTTCCCTTCAACCAGCCATGCTGGCAATTGTAAGACTTTTTTCTGTCTAAGCGTGCATAGAATTGCACCCTTAGAGTTCAAGAATATTCCTGTAGGGTGGCGCACCTGTCCATTCATCAGTCATACTTTGTCAATTGACCACCTGTTACTTCAGCACAGTAAATATATTGTCAGATGTTCTGTGAAGTCATAATGCTTGAAATATTGGCCTGATACCTACTTAGCACAACTGACTTTAAATAGTTGCTGTTCCTTTGCTTTATTTCTGTTTTAATTTCACTTTTTTAAATTTTGCATCTCTTGGCCAGGCAAGTCAATATTTTATTTGCTCTTCCAGTCTTAGCAGAATTGGACTTCCTGCAGATGTAAGGATAGTTGAAACACTCATGATTACGATGGCTCTCCTCTGTGAAAGTTCTGTAATCTATTTCAGGAAAGCATCATCCATGCTTTCTGGTTGGCTGGGTAGCCTGTAGGATACCCACCAGCAATAGAACTTTTCTTTCTCTCTTCTTTTATCCTCATCCAAAGGATGAGATGGCTAGATAGCATCACCGATGCAATGAATATGAACTTGAGCATGCTGCGGGAGAGAGCGCAGGACAGGAAGGCCTGGCGTGCTATGGTCCATGGGGTCACGAAGAGTCGGACACGACTGAACGACTGAACAACAACAACAACAAATATACATTCTTCACATATAGTGTTACTGCCCATCCCTTTCTGTTGAACAAGGTATGCTGAACAAATGCTAAATTCCACCAAGCCTCAGTGATACCTGTCAGATCTTATTTACCTTCATGCTTTAAGATTTCAAGTTCATTTTGTTTACTTCCCATATTACATATGTTAGTATATAGACATTGGAGGCCATGGATGTTGTGCCTTCCTGGTTTGCCTGCTGTATTTACCTGAAAATTACTACATACCACCCCACTGCATTGCTTCTTCCTTTGCCTCACAGGGTCCTATCCTTAACGCATGTCTTAGTGCTTAACTTTGGGGTTTTGCCTTCCTTCCCCCACAGGATTTAGCTTAAAGCCCTATTGATCAGGCTTGCAACTCCTGCCAAATACATTCTTCCCTGGCCTTGTGAGGTGCACCCCAAACACTAGTTTAAAATATAAAAGAGTTTAAAATAACCATGACAAACCATAGCAATAAAGCTTCTTCTCTAATAATAAGTGTGTGTGTGTGTGTGTGTGTGTGTGGATGTGTCTGTCTGTCTTTTAGTGTCATAGGTCCAAGACCATGTAACCTAGAACACCTGAAACTTGGCATGCATACTAAAAGGGAGTACACCTCAGGGTTAATTGATGTTAATTTAAATGTGTTGTTGTGTTCAAAGCCTGCAATACCATCTTCAGTCACTAGGTGGCAGACTTCCCTAAGCAGTGCATAACCGCATTTCATTTCGTAGGGATGTACGAAAGTCACTTACCTTTTCGAAGGATGACATTCATGGGGAGGGGAGGCACTCCGTCCCTCCCCCAAAAATTCTCTCCGGACGGCTCCGCTCCACTGAGATTCCACGGAGCCACCGGCTGGGGCCACCCGCAGCCGGACATCCGGCCTCTGGGCAGCCTGCAGGAATGCAAATGGCAGCTGCTGTAGCCGCCGCCATTTGCATCCCTGTATTTTGCCGTGATAGGCTACATAAATATTTACGTAGCCTAACACGGCCAAAAAAAAAAAAAAACAGCGAACGCAAATGGCAGTGGCTACAGTGGCTACGTTCCCTTTTTTTTGCCGTTTTAGCCTACGTAAATATTTACATAGGCTATTAAGGGGGAAAAAAGGAATGCAAATGGCGGCCACTACGCCATTTGCATTCCTTTTTTTTTTGCTGTAATAGCCTACATAAATATTTACGTAGGCTAAAACGGCAAAAAAAAAAAAAAGGAACGGAAATGGCGGCCGCTGTAGCCGCTGCCATTTGCATTCCCTTAGTTTTGCTGTGATAGGCTAAGTAAATACTTGCATAGCCTATCATGGCTTCCACAGGGATGCAAATGGCATCCCTGCGTTAGCCGTGATAGGCTACGTAAGTATTTACGTAGCCTATCATGGCTACATGGAAGAAGTGAATGGCGGCCGCATATGCGGCCGCCATTCGCAAGTCAGCACAGACGGCAGCAGGTAGGTGCTCCGTTCCGGGCCCATTTCGCGGGGTGGGGGGGCGGGGGGCTTCATTCCGCCACGGATTTCAGGGGACTGAATGCACTGGCATTCAGCCTCACCGAGATCCATGGCGGAATTCTCTGACATCCCTATGCATTTGATACAGTTTTAAGCCAACGTGGATTAGTCTGAGGGACAGAGTTATACAGCAGCTCCCTGCTCTAGACAGACTCCTCCCTCATGGGAATGGAGTGGACAGTCCCCTCCCTCAGGGCAGGGACCGTGCCTAGGGTACCAGAGGGCATGGGTTCCCTCTGATGGGTTGGGCACAGTGTGTCCACCTCTGACAGCTGCATAACTTCGCTTGAAGTCTTCATTGTATCACACTCAGGGCTATTCCAAGCCGGTTCCATTCTCTTGTATCCAGTACAATCACTTCAGTTAAAAGCCACTTCTTTTGGAACACCTTTTTACACATGGTTACCAATCACATGGTTAATTTTATTAGGTGTCCAGTCACACGGCAAATGATCCCATTGGTGATAAGTTTCAGCCTGACATATAATACACATGCTTAAAGCAACATGACGTTCTTGTAGTGACTTCACAGGAATGTGCAGTCGTTTCCACATGATCTGCCACAGTTTCCCTGTATTTCAAACAGTTTTAGACCTGAAGAAAAAAGCAGTTAACTTGTGAGTTTGGCAGCAAATAACATGACTATTTAGCCAGTAAAAGTACATAATGCAAAAAAGGGTAACTGGTTATTGAAGCAATACATAGTAAATAAAAAATAGGCAGCAAATCAAGCAGTTCAGTCAATTTATTTATTTATTTAGGGATAAAATAAGGTAATATATTTGGTTAGGCCTTATGGTACCATTTTTTTTTAATGAAATGGATGTGGAACATAAGAACCTACTTCCTTTTTTCCCATGACATTGGAAACACTGTGGGCAGTATCCAGCGAGGCCATTCCACCTCTGCTGGCTTGGGCTCGCTGGAGCAACCACTTGTGTAACGGGGTTTTCGCATTTCTAAAATTAACCCCCGGAAATGCGCATTTCTGGATCAGAACAAGTCAGTGGTGCTCACAAAAGGGAGCTCTGCTGACCTGCCTTGTTTTGGGAATTAGCATTTCTGCTCATTTGGGGTGATTTCTAGACGTATGAAAGCCCCATTATGCAAGCAGTCATTCCCGTGAGCACACAGGCACAACAGACTACTACCCCTCTATTGGATTATTAGACTTTGAAAAATTATTTATAACATTCATATTTTATTTATTTATTTAAAACATTTATTGGCTGCCTTTCAGGGTAGAAGCCCTCCCAAGGCAGCTTATAGCAATAAAATACATAAAACAGTTGAAATGTTAAAAGCGATAAAAACATAAATACAATAAAAACAACAGTAAAAGCCAACAATAAAACCAGCAACAACAATAGCGTCAGTAACAGCAACAATAGCAGTCATTTCAAGAGAAAATCATGTTAATATGTTTTCAAGGCCCTTTTAAAAGTGTGCAATGATGGAGCATGGTGGACCTCTGATGGCAACTTGTTCCAGAAGTGTGGGGACACTGCAGAGAAGGCCCTCTCACATGTGGTCACCTACCTGACTGCTCTCACAGGTGGGCATCCCACCTTATATCCCATCTTTATTTGATGAGCTCAGGATACTGTACATGGTTTTCTCCCCCACCATCCCCCACCCATTTTATCATCACAGCAAATCTAAGGTTGGACTGAGAATCAGTGACTGGCCCAAGGTCACACAGTGAACTTCATATTTTGAAGGAGGGTTTGAATCACAGTCTCCCTTGTCTTAGTCTGGCACTCTTAATCACTATACTAGGTAGGAAACTAAGATTCCCTTTGGACTGATAAGGGGATACCAGAATGATTATCCCTTAAAAGAATGATTATCCCTTGCTCAAAGATGGTGCCCCTATATTCCATGCAGCAAATTGTGAAGTCTACACAAGTTTGGGGGGTTCTTTACCCTTTCATATGTATTTTCTTACTCAGCTTCAACTTTTCCATGACAGGTGAATTATTATCATTCTGTGTAAAGCTTCCCACAGCTCATCCTTCAAGAGCTGTTTGAAGGAAGACATGAAAATCACAGAAAGGATCATCAAATTCTTGGCATTAGTCTTCAGTGCACAAGATATCAAAAAGGTACCCATCATACAGTGCATATGGGTTGAGCAGGGCCATAGCTGCCATGATACTACATCCAGAAGAGGGTAGGAATTAAGCACCCCACTCTGCAGCAGGATTTGCGGTTAGCCCCATGATGATCCACTCTTTGCCCCATCTTACCAACTGCACACATAAGCATGTGTTGGAACATTCACCCAAACATAACTCTGTTTGTTTTCTTCCAAATGATGCCAACCACCATGAATTGCAAATAGCCTCTGGGAAACTGGGGATGCACCTAAAGCCTCTTTCCCTTTCTTAACACTTCTTTGAGGACCTTGTGTAGATGTGGACACCAGCTCCCAGATTCAACAAGGACCCCGATTTGGGGCTTTGGAAAACAGCCCAATTCTGCTTAGACCTATTCAGAGGCCATCCGCTTCGACTTGAGTACCAAACCAAGCTAAGATTCAAAATTCTGAGGCTTTGTGCTTACCATTGACTAGCATTGATTATCCATCGACACATAATATCATTGACTGTTATTGACAGAGTTGCTGGGAACACAATATTGCACTCATTTCCTACTAGTGGGAAATTGGTTGGCCACTATGTGAATGGAATGCTGGACTAGATGGACCCTTGGTCTGATCCAGCATGGCTCTTCTTAAGTTCTTATGAGAATGTAAAAAATGGCTGTAACTTTTGCTCTTAGTGAAATTTGGATGATATTTGCAAGCATAGTAGCCCCTTAGTATTATGTCTGCCAAAAGTCAGAAAAATGGGTGCAGGGGTTTTTGTGCTATGTGCTTTTATATTTTGATTTTTTTAAAGGGGAACTGCTGATACCTTTTTTTATTTCTTGGCAGAATGGGATGAAATTTACAGGGACAGTTGCCTCTTCTAAGGGGATTGAGCCTGCCAAGTTTAAGAGAAACAGGCACAGGGATTTTCATACACCAGCAGCCTTGACATTTGAGGGTATCCCAAAGAGAGCATGTTTATTACCCTATGTTCCTTGTGGGTCACTGATCTGAAAATGACAGATAGCCTTGAGGTATCAGTAAGTAAGCAATCTGCAAAATTTTATAAGGCTAGGTGCAGCAGTCCACGTGGAAGGGGAGGCCTCTTTTTTGGGGGGGGAGTGATTAGCTTCTCCTTCACACACACACACACACCCTACCTTTGGTTTTTGGGGAAATTTGTATGAAAATGACACAAATCATAGAGGTCTCTCCAGGCAAGAAACCTGCAAAGTTTCAGAAGTATAAATGCAGGGGAGTTATGATAATAGAAAACTAGTTTAAGGCTTTTTTTCATAGAGAAGCCTGCTGGCTTTGGAAGAATGGCCATCATACAGTCCCATCTTTGCTCTCCTGCAAAACACAGTGATTACAGCACCTGGAAAAGTGTGCCCTGGGATTAGAAGGTGGACCTATCAGTCATTCAACCACACTACTCCACCTCCACTCACCATCATTTTAGAGAAATTAAACCAAAAGACGCTAGTTGAAGAAGAGACCAAATGTCTGCGTCTCCAAGCATGAATCAGTATGAAACCTTGTTCTAGCCCAGTTTCGATTCTGGTGGCTTTGGGTCGAATCCTGCTTCACCTTGGGATACATCAGAGACTGTCCAAAGGGGCTCATTTCTGCTTGTGCTTTGACCAAATCCGAAGCACATCCCTATTATTTACTCATATTTTCAGTGGTTCTTTTTCCTGTTCTTCACTTCCTTCTTTGTGCTGATTCAAACAAACACTCTTACCTTTATATGCGTGTGACCTGAAGCAATGCCTAATTTCTAAAATAAAGTCTGTTAGATTTCAAGTTGGCCTGAAAGTCATACACCTTTTGTCCAAGCGGGCTATAGTTACTCAGTAGTGGAGGGACATACTTCACAAACACGTATAACTGTACTTTGTTACTTCGCCTGTTCCATCTTTAGCCTCAGATGGGTAATTTGATATTTTGGGATAAGAACTGGAGACCTGGAGCTGTAACAAGGAATTGCCCAAATCACTCCTTTCCCTCACTAGGGAGTCCATAGCTTTGTGGAGTCTCAGTGAGTGGAATGGGAGATGTTTTGGTGAGCTATTAGTTGACCGTGGGTGCCGCTCAGAGCTTTCAAACAACACAGGAAGTGAGTCAGAAATTGGCAAGTTCCTCAAAATGGTATCTGCAGAGAGGACTGTAATTATGATATAAGAGATTAAGTGATCAGCAAACAATGCCCATTCCTTGAACTGCCAGATATGGCCACAGTGGTGTAGTTGCATTTTGTTCGGTTACTGTAATGCGCTCTACAGGAGTCTGCCTTTGAAAACTGTTTGGAAGCTTCAGCTGGTCCAAAAAGCTATATCCAGGCTGTTGACTAGGCCAGCATGTGACTCTCTTGTTGCAGCAATTGTACTGGCTACTGCTAAGTTTCCAGGCGTAAATCAAATGTGCCTAGAAACAAACCATAAGTGGCCTAGGATCAAAGTACCTGAAGGACCAACTACAAACCTACCTGGGTCTTAAGATAGTTTGGAGAGGCCCTTCTCTATGTCTCACTCTCTGATGTGTGTTTTGAATGTCAAATATTTGAAATCTGAGATATTACTTCTTTAACTAAGAAGTAACAAGTTGCCAGAATTCAGTGTACCTAACGAAGTGGGCTCTAATCCATGAAAGCTTATGCAGCAATACATTTTCATGGACTAGACCTTTAGGGTACCACAAAACACTTAGTTGTTTTTGGTGCAATAGACTAAGATAGCTGCCCTGTAGAACTAGGATGGTCCTCCAGATGTTGTTGCACTCCAACTCCCTCTCAAAGTAGGGCTCCAGATATTATAGTAGAATCTGCACTGCCACATACAAATGGTTGAGCACATGTATTCACTGTAAAAAGCTGTGGGAAGCTATGATTTACTTGATCTCCCAGGCTTGTGTTTCTGCAGTGTACATGTGGTGAAAGAAAGGTCTTCGATGAGCGGGAGGCTTTTGAGGCAGAGGAGCTTTTTCCACTTAATGAATGGGGGAGAGCAATCTTCACCAATTCCTCCTCTCCCTTCAGTCCCCTCTCGAGTGTCGGAGGCAGCTCTGGAATAGTGCAGGATGTGATGCTGGGGCCGCAGAGAGAAGGGAATCCGTGAAAATTGCTTCCCCTGTACCTTTTAACCAGCAGGAGCGTTCTAAGTGGAGCTCCACTGAGTGATACACTTGCCAGCAGAATAAAAACTCCAGAACTAACCCTTGTGGTTGGCATTAGATTTTATTCTTTGTGCTAGTTTTGGATTTTATTACAAAACATATTTATTTA
>NC_139458.1:63972500-64165000 GCF_057233095.1 Heloderma suspectum
GTTCTGTCTACCTGTTGGGAAAATATACATTATACACTTACCTGTGTAACAGATGGGGGGGGAAGGGGCTTAGCCTACTAGCAAGTGCCCTTTTGTATAAGCATTCTCCCTAAAAAGAATTATGAGTGCCACCTGACAGGCTAAACGTCCTGATACACTCTAGGCTGTCCTGCTGCTTGGGGAGTTTCTAGGCCCTCCTGCCAAGGAGCTGTCCTTTTAGTCCAACTCTAGAATTATTACACAGTAAGGAGCTTTGGATTTACTTTCCCAAAGCCCATATCTTAACAAATCCTTGTGAAATATCCTAAAAACACAAGGGGCAGCTTGTGTTCATGCAGTCTTAGCACATGGGGAAGATTTTAGTGAGAAGTTCCTGAGAAATACCTTTTGAAACAAGGAAGCCAAATGTCCATGTATCTAAAGGAATTTATTTGGGGAGTGGGGTGAAGGAAAGACCAAAGAAAAGAAGGACACCCAAACCACATGCACCTGCTTGTAAATAAAATCAATAAAATTCAGCTAGTTACATATTACCTGCTTGACCAGAGTCGTGGATTTCAGACCACATGTAGAGTTTCTTGCAGAAACGCAGAGCTGAGAGAAAGCATCTTTAGTCACCTGGCTGGATGTTTCCAAGAGACAAAATATTGAGGTGGTGCTCCTGCTATTTATGGGAATTTGGGACTAGTAAAAGCCCTTAAAGGAGATGGACTGTTTTGTCAACTGATGAGAACAGCTACATCTCTGATATAAGTAGGCGAGACACAAATTTATTTAGAGAATGCTTCCAGCTCCCAAATGATTCCGGACTTACATTATAAAAGAGTTAGTTGTGAACCGCCCAGAGAGCTTTGGCTATTGGGTAGTATAGAAACGTAATAAATAAATAAAACCATATCCAATTAGCTGAGGTGTTGTTAAAAAGAAAAGAAAAGGAATCTGAGGCTATGTACTAGAAAATAAAGCAAAGCCTATTGAGGGGCTCCACATGGAATATTGAAATAAAGGTGCTGAAAGGGGCTGGTTGGTCTATTCAGAATATTAGGTTTGTCACAATCTGGTGTTGAGTGCCTTCAGAATACATATGCAAATAATACTTAATCTCCATCCATCCTCCCTGTTCATGGAAAGCTAGCCTGTCAGGGGAAGGGGTCTGGTTTAGCCTTCTCCTTGACGTTCAGGTTTGCTGTATGTAGCCATATCTTTGCTGTAGAAAAGTATTCAAGCATGCAATCTCTTGCTTGCATTCTGAAGTGGTACTGTCCCAGGAGAACTGTACCATTTCCTTATTCTGAATAAGTTGCTAGTGTCTGAGTCGCAGCAAATTCTATCAGTCTGAATATCTTTCCTTCTCTTTTTGTGTATCTTTTGAGTTGTATTTCCTGTACTTTTGATGAACTGTTAATTAATAATTATATACTACCATTAATTATTGTGGAAGCTCTCTGACTGGATATCTTTTCTCGTATAGGAGTTTTATCAGCTTTACTGACCTAGGATTGTTGGTGATGAACCATCTACTTTATCTAAGGGAGTTGGGTTATAGCGCAACACCAGTGTTACTAAGTGGATATTAATTCATTTTAAGTTGGACTGATTGATCATGTATCCAGAAGAAAATATTTACAGCTGTGAAGATGCTCTAATTACTGCTGTCATTAGATTAGCTTATTTGAGTTGCTGGTTCACATGCAACAAACATAGCACACTGATAATAGTCAGGCTGATAATGAATTTAATTTGGGAATTTTGCACAGGTGATCTCACTGCTTTCTGATAGCCATCTTGTGATCTGTTATTCAGTGGTTGTGGGATATAGAAGATGTACAAAATGCCATGTGGGAAGTGAATAATAGACATACAGAGGCTAAGGGCGCAATCCTATGCAGATAGGCGGCCGCCTCCAAACTCGGAGGCGATTGCCTATCCAATGCAGGGCAGGAGAAACATGGAGGGGATCGTTCCCTCCATGCTGCTCCTGGCCTTCATTTGCAGCTAGACAGCTGATTTTGGCTGTCTAGCTGCGGGAGGGCAGAGCGGGGGAGGAGTCTGCTGGATGACACATAGGATGTGTCATACCGGCATTTCTGCCCTCCCCACCCCAGAACACCCCATTTTGGCCACTCCATGCTCCCCGGAAGGGGGAAGGTTGGTTCTCCAGGAACCAACCTCGGAGCACGGGCTCCGAGGTTGGTTCCTGGAAAACCAGGTAACTTATGGCTGTCTAGCCACTGACTAGCGGTCATAGGATTGCTCCCTTAATTTAGCTCTGTGAAAGCTAAACTTGGACATACGTATTGTACAGAAAATGATTATGCACTAAACTATGTATATCCAATAACGTAATGTGTGAGCCTTCAATCTGGAGCACACATTATGTTCAGCATTGAAACACTATTCCCATCCCAAGTTCTTCCCACCTCCACTGTAATGTTAAGAAAGGTTTATTCCATGGATAACCATTATCCTATGGCAATTCTTCATGTCTCTGATTGTGACTGCCATGAATATGTAGAGTGGGCATTGAGAGTCTCCATGTAAAGGTGTCTCTCCATGCAGTAATTATATTAGGAAGAATGGAGGTGAAGAGCTCTCTTCAGGGGTACCATTTTGGGTAGCATTCCATGGTTCTCACATCAGGTGCACTTCCCCTATCTATCCCCTGCGGTAAGTTGTCCTTCAGGGCGACTGAGGCTGTTTCCATCCCAAAACCAAGCCTGATCATGGACTAGAATGGATCAAAATAATCAGTATCCTCCAAACATGGATTTGAGATGCCACCACTTGCTCCAGAACTTTTATCAAAAAGGGAAGGTTGACATAGTTGTCATAGACTGAGGTGTCTAAATTTGGTATTTTTTTCAGGAGGGCCTAACCACGGCCTCCTAAAAGAGATTAGATACCATTCCCACCCTCAATGAAACATTTCTTATTTCTGAAATTCAGAGACCCAGCTCTGCTCTGGCAAATGGTAAAGGTCATGATGGGCAGGGATCTGGGGTATCAGTTGTAGGCCTCCAAGAAGTTTGTCCACATTCTCAGATGCACAAGCTGAAAAGTATCCATAACAATACGACCAGATGGTGTCCTCACTGCATCTACCTCTGACTGTTAAAAATGGCATTCAATACCTGTGGCTTTCAATACTGTCAATCATAGCATCCTTTGGCTGATTGGGTTTAGAGGGCATGGCTTTCTGGTGGTTCCAGTCCACCTGGGAGATCAGTCTTAGAAGATGGTGCTGCTCTACCCTGTGATCTTTGGTCTGTTGGATACTGCAAAGCTCCTTCTTGTCCTCTGTTCTATTCAATATATAGATGAAATGTCCACCTGGAGCTTTGGGCCACACTGTCATCAATCAAACCTAAGTTGATATATCAGCTACAACCTTAGCTAGGGGAAGCAGGCCTAGTCTCAACTACGCATGCCATAGTTACATTCAAACTTTAATACTCTAATATACTCTATGTGGGGAAGCCTTTAAATACAACTTGGAACCTTCAGCTGGTACAAGTAGCTGCTTGCATTCTTGTTGGGGCTAGATGGTTGTATCATATTATGCGAATTCTATACCAGCTGCACTGCTAGCCAGTGCATTTCCAGGTCAAACTATAAAGTGCTGGTGTTAACTTTTAAAGACCTAAACAGTTTCGGTCCAGATTATTTGAAAGATCACCCAAACCATATGAAACCTGCCCATGCTTTAAGATCATCTTTGGAGCTGTACCTACTGGCCCACCACTAAGATGAGTAAGTTTGGTGGGCGCAAAAGATCAGGCCTTTTCAGTGGTAGCATCTACCCTGTGACATTCCCTCCTGAGAGATACACTGCTGTCTCCATCTCTGGCTGCTTTTAAGAGAACAAAATTTGAACAAACAAATTAAATTTAAAGAAATTTAATTTGAACAAAAGGGATTTGAACACATACTTGTTCTCTCTGGCTTTTAATTGAAAATGTTCTGTGGTATTTGCTGCTGTTAGAAATTAGAAATTTTATTTTAACTGACTTGTTTTACAATTGCTTAAATTTAAGGGTTTATTTGGCACTGCTTTGAGTGCCATTTTTCATGGTAGAAAGGTGGGACACAAATCAAATAAATAAGTAATTGATAATGAATTTATTGTAAGGCACCTTGGGAAGACCACCGTCTTGAAAGACATCTAAGGAATATATTGAATAAAATAAAGACAGGCTAACTGGCTTGGCCCACTCTGCCTATCTCCTTACCTCTCCCACACACACAACCTGTGTGCCATCACAGTCTCCCAATTAAGATTACGCTTCTCATAATGTTATTTGTGCAACATGCTAAGACAACAGAAGAATGTAGACAGCATTATTAGTCATTTTCCTAAAACAATGGAATTCCCTTTCCTTGGAGATTCAACCAAGCCTAAGCACCAGCACTTCTCAGAAACATTGCTAGCAAAAAGCTTCTACCACTTGTGGAAACCCTGTTTTCATGTTTGTGCTAGTGTTAAAACCAGTACTTTGATTCCACTTGTGCAAGCTATTTCACAAGTGGTAGTGCAAGCCGTTTCACAAACAGTTTCACAATTCATTGTGACTTCATTAGACTGGATATTGTTTGTGCTAGTTGTGTTAGTTGTTCCAGTATGCTTGTGCAATTACTAAGGAATAATGCCACTTGTATTTTTTTCACTAACCTAGCGGTCAATACAATCCATTAAAACAATTTTTTAATGGTTCTGATTATGCTGATAGATGGGGGAAATGAGAGTATTATTTCTTTTGTGGTGATTTGCTTTGGCTATTTTTACACAGACAAGTTGTGGATTAAATGTAAAAATGTGGAGTTCAAGAATAAACTTTGGAAATATTTACTTTGGAAAAATTTACCTGGATAAATTTGCCTGTCTGGCTTCAATTTAATTATTATTTAGCAACCTAATTAAAATAATGGCAATAAAGATATTTTAAACACTTGCAATATTTCTTTGGAAATAGAAAAATGTAATGTAGTCTAGGCTTAGCATGAGAAAGTGGCTTGATGTTCAATGGATGACTGCAGTTTATTAAATATTGCTGGATGTGGCTTTCCACAACTAGTTTCATATAACTTCAAGAAAATACCTGAAACTCCCAAGCTGCAACTGAGCACTTGCAGTTAGTTAGGTATCCATATGTTCAGCTAAGATATCTTATTAAAAGTATTTTAAGAAGTTCTGCATTTTAAAATACAAATATTATTGCATTTTATTTTTTTAAACTATGCACTATTTTATGGGTCAAGAAAAAACATTTCTATGTAATCTTCAAATTTTGTGGACTGTCCCCTAATAAGTGTTACTTTTTTCAGCCTTGTTTAACCTGTCTTTCAATATGTGTATCTGTGTGTGTGTGTGCGTGCGCGTGTGTAAATATATATAAGCTCTCGGCCTTTATTTATTCACTATAAGCAGGCCCGGCCCTAGGCATCCTGCTGCCCTTCGGGGGGGGGGGGGCAGCAGTAGCAGCTCCTGTCTCCCTGCCTCTCGCAATATTTCTCCCTGCTTGCCAGCCAGCCTCCTGGCCAGCTGCTTCTACCTTCTTCCCCCAGCTGCAGGGGCCTCCTGAGAGAGCTGGCTGAAATATCCTGAGAGGAGCTCTTCCCATTCTGCACTGCCTGATGCACCCGCATCAGGCCGGCCCTGACTGTAAGGTCTGGCAATAAAGTAACATTTATTTAATAAACACTACAATGCTTGATGTGCCTAAACTGTAATCCGTCTCCCTTCTGACTTGGGAAACAGTGCTGTGGAGGGGAAGCAACATTTTGAATTGTTAATTTGGTAGTAAGTTTTTGTTTTGGGATTCTCACACTACCATTCATTCGTTCATTAAGTTTCTTTACTGCCTAACAGCCAAAGGTCTCTGGGCAGTTTACTGTTGAAGAAATATTTTCCAATTAACTGCCCTATCTGAAGATAAGTGAAAATACAATGGGAGAATTATCAAAATAGACTTACTAACAGACATTCCTTGACTTCTGGAACTAGCTATATATGGTTCTTGGTATTTGAAGTATACATCCTGGTGCCCATGTTGACTTTTCACTCATATTAAGGCATTACTCAGGGCAGGGACGTTGCTAGGTTCTTAAAAGATCTGGGGCCCATAACACAAGTTTGCATATATATATATATATATATATACACACACACACGTCTAAGCGCATGTCTAATATATGTGTGTGTGTGTGTCGTATGTACATGCGGTGTGCTTGTGTGTGTGTATAGATTACATACATACATAAGGAGTGTGCACTGACCCCCCACCCCACTTCAACTCAGACCCTGATTCAGCATTTTGGAAAACATCCCACTTCTGCTCTGGCCAATTTGTAGTCGGAAGACTTCAGCTCAGCACCAAACCTGAGTCAATGTTTGGAAAAATGAATCTTTATGCTTCCTGTTGACTACTATGGGAAATTAGAAAAAAACTGTAACTTTTTTCTCTTGGTCACAACTGGATGATAATTTCAGGCATAATAGCCCCCTAGAAAGGGATTACACCTGCCCAATGTCAGAAAAATAGGTGCAGGGTTTATATTTTGATTTTCTTTTAAAGGGAAATGCCAATAGCATTTTTATTCCTTGGAAGAATTGGATAAAAATTTCAGGATTCATTGCTCTATCAGAGAAGATCGTATCTGTCAAATTTCAGAATGATAGCCACAAGAGTTTTTGTGCAAGGGTGGCCTTGACATTTTGAGGCCTCCAAAAGAGGACATACTTATCTCCCTATGTTCCTTGTGGACCATTGTTCTGGAAATTACAGACAGCCTAGAGGTGTCCCTAAGTAAGAAACCAGCAAAGTTTCAGGAGGATAGGTGCAGCAGTTCATGTGGAAGGGAAGTTCTCCAATTTGGGGGAGGGAGTGATTGGCTTTCCATTCCATTCACCTCTTCCCCAATAGTTTTTGGGTAAATTTGTATGAAAATGCACAGGTCAGTAGAGGTGTTCCCCAGGCAAGAAAACTGCAAAGTTTCTGAAGGATATACATGCATGCAAATTTACATGCATGACTGAACACTGAGGTGCACGGAACGCTGTTACCTTTCCCGCCGAGGTGGTACCTATTTATCTACTTGCAATTTCTTGCTTTCGAACAGCTAGGTTGGCAGGACATAGGATTGTATAAATTAGCAATATTTATCTCCCCTCCACTTAAAAAACAAACCAAAAACGCCTGTTTTTTCATTAAAGCTTTCTTTTCATAGGAACATAGGAAGCTGCCTTATACTGAGCCAGACTCTGGGTCCATCTAGCCCAGTATTGTTGACACTGACTGGCTGCAGCAACTTTCCAGGGTTTCAGGCAGGATTCTTTCCTAGCCCTACCTGGAGATGCTGGGGATTGAACGTGGGACCTTCTGCATGCCAATCATGTGCTCTGAACTACAGCCCTTCCTATTGTGGGATAATGGCAACTGACAAACAAAACAGCCCCAGATTTGTTTCTCTGCAACTATGTCAACCCACTTTTCTCAAAAACTTGAGTGAGAAGGAGAAAAACCAACCCTCTTGTGTGTTTGTATAAAGTCACATACAGTTCAGAACTACTCTTGCCCACTGAAGAGAATTTTCTTTAAGAATTCACCTAGATATGCTCTGGGTGGAATAAAGAAGAGAAAGAAAGAACAGGAGTGGGGAAGGAAGAAGAAAAGAAGAATGGTGACTGGAAATGGGGGAGAGAATTCCCCCCATTTCTCGCGCTGGAGAGAATTTCCTAAGCCAAGTGGCTCCTTTCAGAGAGGTGGTACTTCAGAGGATTGGAAGATGCCTGTGCGTGAATTTGTTTTATATGTGGAGATCAGTGCACAATGATCAACACAGTCTTCACAGAAAAAGGCTCTAATCGAATGGCATGAATAACATGACGATTGATAGTCCTTTATCTGCTGCAACCTTCATCCGCCTTCACAGCTGTTGTAACATACACCTTGTTACCTTCCACCTGTTCTGCCGTTGAGGACTTCCTTGGATCGTTCTTTGTCTGGTTCCTCCCCCTTGACCTTACCACCATGGGTGGCCCTGCTGGGAGTACATGACTCCCGACAGCTTCGGTCACAGGGTTCATTGGAACACACAAGCCTACTCACCACAGCAAGGTGACGATCCAGCAAGCGAGGGAAGTCAGTAAAGCCATCAACCAAATGAAAAATAACAAAGCTAGCGGACTCGATGGGATCCCTGTTCAAGGCTTTAAAGAAGGAGGGCCTGAAGCTACACGACAGCTTCACAAGCTCATCAAAAAAATCTGGATGAGGGAGGAGATCCCAGCAGACTTCAGGGATGCCATAATTATCACTCTCTTCAAAAAGGGTGATAGAACAGATTGTGGAAACTATCGAGGCATCTCCCTTCTAGCTACGGCAGGCAAAATCCTGGCAAGGATCCTTGCAAACCGCCTTTTACCTTTCTCAGAAGACATCCTCCCTGAATCCCAAAATGGCTTCCGCCCCTCCAGGGGGACAGTGGATATGATCTTCACCGCACAACAGCTCCAAGAAAAATGCAGGGAGCAAAACCAACCTCTGTACATGGCGTTTATTGATCTGACTAAGGCCTTCGACACTGTAAACCGAATTGCTCTCTGGACCACCCTTTTGAATACCGGATGCCCTAATAAATTTGTGAACGTCTTGCAGCTCCTCCATGACGGCAACAATCTTGGATAACAATGGCTCTCAAAGTGATCCCATTCAAAGTGGGATCAGGCATTAAACAGGGATGCGTTATTGCTCCAACTTTATTCGCTATCTTCATCGCTATGATTCTACACCTCGTTGAAGGGAAACTTCCCACAGGTGTCGAAATCATGTATCGAACAGATGGAAAACTTTTTAATCTCAGTAGGCTGAAAGCAAAAAGTAAAGTAATTACAACCTCTGTCATAGAACTTCAATATGCTGATGATAACGTAATCTGCGCACATTCAGAGGAAGATCTCCAAACTATCCTAGACATCTTCGCAGCAGCATATGAAAAGCTCGACCTCTCGCTTAACATCAAAAAAACCAAAGTGCTTTACCAGCAAGCACAAACCAACCCCTCTGTAGCGCCATCAATCCAGCTTAACGGTGTGATGCTGGAAAATGTCAATCACTTTTCTTATCTTGGCAGCCATCTCTCCACAAAAGCCAACATAGACGCTGAAATTCAGCATCGCCTGAGCTCTGCGAGTGTAGCATTCTTCCGAATGACGCGTAGAGTGTTCGAGGACTGGGACATTCACAGGGAGACCATAATGCTTGTTTACAAAGCCATTGTACTACCGACCTTACTGTACGCCTGTGAAACATGGACCACCTATAAACACCACCTCCAACTTCTCAAAAGATTTATCAACGCTGCCTCCGAAAAATTCTGCAAATTACTTGGGAAGACAGACGGACTAATGTGAGCGTACTGGAAGAAGCAAAGACCACCAGTGTTGAAACAATGATTCTCCAACATCAACTTCGCTGGACCGGCCATGTTGTTCGAATGCCTGATCATCGTCTTCCAAAGCAGCTACTTTATTCCCAACTTACGAATGGAAAACGGAATATTGGTGGACAGCAAAAGAGATTTAAAGATGTTCTCAAAGCTAATCTAAAAAAAGTAACATAAGCATTGAGAAGTGGGAAGCTCTAACCCATGAGCGTTCCAACTGGAGGTCAGCCTGTATTAAAGGTGCTGTGGACTTTGAAGAAGCACGAGTACAGGGCGAAAGGGAGAAATGAGGTCAGCGGAAGGCACGTCAAGCAAATCCTCATCGTGATCGCCTTCCACCTGGAAACCTATGTCCTCACTGTGGGAGGCTGTGTGGATCCAGAATTGGCCTTCGCAGCCATCTACAGACCCACTGCTAAGACTCCACCCCTGGAAGACATCTTACTTGGTCACGAGTGATCGCCATGGTGATGACTTCAGAGGATTTTAGGAGGCTGTGGAGGGTTTATAAGGATTGCACGTACTTAAATGAACTTTATGATGTGAGGTGGCTGAGGGTTTTTTCTAGCTTTTTTAAAACTGTAGAACCTATTTAAAAGCCCCAGCAGTTTCTCGATCATGACGCTACATAGTCCTAACCCTCCCTTTGGCATTATTTGAGTCCTACAGCTATTTAGGAGAAATTAAAGTGGAGAGGGAGAAAGAAGTTTGTGGAGACTGATTGGATCCTTTGCTGTACTGAAGCTACTAAACTTTTGCAGAAGCCAAAGGTTCCAGTTTGGGGGCAGTAAAATCAGATGCTGTGTGAAGTACCAGTATTTCACATGGAACTCTTTCTTCCCTTCCTTCTCCCTCTTCAAAATTTAATTGCAGGCAAGCTCCCAACAGTGGGCATGTAAGAGCAGAAAAGTAGGGGAAAAGAGGTTTATTGTACCTCAAAAAAAACCTACACCAGAGATTAGGGATAGTGACCTCCTAATGGTCACCTTAAACACCTTCTGATTTGGTTCCTAATCCCCTGGGTGGCTTGACAGCTTTTACTTTTTTGTTTTAGATTTTGAGAAAAGGAAACATTATTATTATTATTATTATTATTAAATATTAATCACCCATCTGGCTGGTCACCCAGCCACTCTGGGCGATGTACAACATACAATAAAACAGTTTAAAACAATAAAATTCTACAATAAAAACATTTTCTAAAATACCCTAACCCACCCCAAATGCCTGCCTGAACAACCACGTTTTTAATGCATGACGGAAGCTCATTAAAGAGGGGGCATGACGGAGTTCCCTAGGAAGGGAGTTCCACAGAGTGGGGGCCACCACAGAAAAGGCCCTCTCCCTCATCCCCACCAGTCTAGCTGTCCTGGCTGATGGGACAGAGAGAAGGCCATTGGAGGCTGATCTTGTTAAGCGGCCTGTCTGGTGCTGCTGGAGGCGCTCCTTAAGATAGGCTGGGCCGGAACCATATAGGGTTTTAAAGGTCAAAACCAACACCTTGAATTTGGCCCGGAAAACAACTGTTAACCAGTGCAACTCCTTCAGCACTGGAGTGATGTGATCTCGCCGGCAGCTGCCTTTAATCAGGCGAGCCGCCGCGTTCTGTACCAGCTGCAGTTTCCGAACCGTCTTCAAGGGTAACCCCACATAGAGCACATTACAGTAGTCTAAACGAGAGGAGACCAGGGCATGTACTACCGATGGCAGCAGATGGTCGGGAAGGAAGGGGCGCAGCCGCCGTATCAGATGGAGTTGATACAGCGCTGTCTGGCTCACAGCTGACACCTGAGCCTCCATGGACAGCTGGGAGTCCAAAATGACCCCCAGGCTGCGGACCTGGTCTTTCAAGGGTAGCCGTACCCCATTCAACACCAGGTCAACATCCCCCAACCTCCTCTTGTCTCATGGCAAGCTCAAAAGCCACTGGACCTAACTGTCTGAAACTTGGTAGGTTCGGTCAGCTTCATAGGGCCTGCTAGGCCCCCAAATTCCATGCACTTATGTGGAAGAACAAAGAAATTACAGCTCTTTGCTTTGACAGATTTTCTTGAAAATAGCAGAATTTACCTATGATTAACACAAAAGCCACTAGACCTAACTGCCTGAAATTTGGCATATTCAGTCAGCTCCATGGTGGATACCAAGCTGCCAAATTTCATGTATTTATCTTACACACTAAAAAAGTTATGGCCGTTTTTGTTTTCCAATGCAAGTCTATTGGAAAATGTAAAACAAAATGGCAGTTAGGACAGCTCAAAAAAACATCCAGGGCCTGTGCCCAGGTGGGCCTGCTTTTAACAACACCCCTGACTCAGGGTCCATTGCTGAGAAGTTGAATTTGGGGTGTGGGTGCTGATCTTTCCACAAACCAGAGTCCTAAGCCCTGTTCATTGAACTTATTGTGGGGGATAATGGCAACAGGCCTGCCTTTCCAGACATCAAATGCCCACACATAGGTTTGTATCCAGTGTTCATCCTGCTTAGAGTAGATGCATTGAAATGAATGGGACTTACGTTAGGCTAACATTGGATACAACCAAGAGATCATAACATCTGCATAGGGGCCTGTTTATTTGATATGTGGATATTGGACAGATAGATGGATGGGTCAACTTACCCCAACATATACAGAAATCTAGTCTTGTGCTTTAGCCTTTGGAGGAGGGACTTTCTTCTCTAAACCGGTGCCTGGATGCCGTTATGGGCTGGATGAAAGCTAATAAACCGAAGCTGAAACCTGACGAGACACATACCCTATGGGTGGGTGGTTCCCAATCCAGGAATTGGGTTGTTCAGGTGAATTGGGAATTGGGTTGTTCAGGTATTCTGGAGGGTGTTGAACTCCCTCTGAAGGAACAGGTACATAGCCTTGGGGTGCTTCTGGATCCATTTCTGTAACTAGAGGTCCAGGGGACCAGGCTCAGAGCACCCACTATCAGCTCTGGCTGGTATGCCCACTACACCCATTTCTGGATAGGAATAGCCCAGCCACTGTGATTCATGCACTGGTAACCACACATTTAGACTACTGTAATATGGTCTCAATGGGGCTGCAGGGCCTGTGCCACTCCATTTCAAAATAAAGCTATTGTTTACTTCACATTTTGAGTAGCAGTAATCTGAACCAATTGGACACTCTCTCTTTTGGGGACAGCCACAGGAGTGGTGAAGGGGCAGAGTTTTTTTACTGATCCTATGCCCTCATTGCCCCCCTCCCCCAAGGCAGCATCTGATTTGTTTCGATCACTGCTACACAAAATGTAAGACTAAAAAAAAATGTGTGTGTGTGTGTTTTAATGGAGTGGCACGGGCCCTGCAGGCTTGTCCAGCTGGCTGCTGCTGCATTTCCTTTTGCCAGCAAGGCTGGCTAGGCGAGGAGGAGGACAGGAGACGACACCACAGTCTGACAGGGTCAGGTCTGAGCCTCTGGGCCCTCAGCAGCTGCCCACCCATGCTGACCCCTGACACCAGGCCTGCAAGTACAGCTTTATAAAGTTTAGGAAACACTTGTTTATATCCCACATTTAGTCAATATAAAAATATTAGGGAAATAAATGAGTTATATTAGCAGACTGTCCATTATTTTTTCTTTATAAATAATCTGTTTAAAACATTTAGCCTATTTTGTCTGGGACATACTTCTGGTATCTTTATTCTAGTGCCAATGAACAATATATGCTAAATCATGAAATATTACGAGTTTAACTTAGTAAATACTGAAAATGCATTGGGTGTTATCCATCACTCATATTCAATAATTTTAATAGGTGGTTTGGAACTATATTTGAAAATAAGGTTGAATAGTCTATTGTACATCTTCCTCTGGTAAAGCATTGAACGGAATGTTTTAATCTAATGGTTTCAGTATACAACTTCACACAATATTTTAAAACGTATACAGTTTGAGACATTGCACATCATGAATGATCACAGGGCATATCTGTTAAGGCATCAGCCTTAGCTTCCAATTTCCTGACTTTGTAGAGCTTGAGCCAACATAAGATAGCCGGGAGAGAGGGGGCTGGGGTGGAGTGGGGATTAATCACTGAATCGTATTTTGTATCAATAGTTTTTATGACTATTTTATACCACCCTGGAATCCTTTCAATAAAAAGCAGTTTAGAAATACTTTAAATAAAATAAAATACATATGGCAAATTTGAAACTGGAATGCACTGAGGTACTGTTTAGTTCAGATGCTGATCAGTTTTAGACACGTGGGCCAGTTTGCAAATCACAATGTGTGAGTGAGCTGGGAACGCGTGAGCATGCTGGTGCACCACACTACCTCATTGCATCCCAGCGTTGTTAATATAATGTGCCAGCCAGGAACTCTGGCTCGTTAGGGAAGAGCCAAGCCAGAGCTGGAACCCAGGGTTTACCTATGTAATGCAGACATGCAAAAAATTACAGGAAGTGGCTTGTGCTTCTGTTCTCTTCAAAATTGCTTCTTAAAGTTGGGAAGTTTCAGAAGAGCAGTGTAAAGGAAAATTTTCTCACAGGTGCATGAGAGGGTATTTCCCCCACCTACCCATTTTTCCCCATTAAACTGCTTTTACAGATGATTCATATATGGATCCCAGTCACAGAACTTAATTTTGTAATTTATAACGTAAGGTATTAAATGTGAAGAATATTTCAGTAGTGAAGAATAGTTCACCTGAATATTTCAGATTCCGACTGTTTAATTGAGAAATATTGATACGTGAAGAAATGTATCTTCCCTCCTCCCCAAAGCCATATCTCGTTTTTTCTGTGACAGCTGGTTAGTGACATGTTTACAACAACACTTACAATATCTTCTTCTTCTTCCACAGCTACCAAAACTCTTATAAACAGTATGCTGCGGGACCCTTCTCAGATTCCAGATGGAGTTCTAGCCAATCAGGTCTATCAGGTACTCATCACAGACATCCCTTTTCAGTGGCGATGCTCTTATCTGTCTAGCAAAGTAAATGATTTTAAACCTCATTTAATTACTGTCATCATAATCTATCACGGAGGTGAGGCAATGCAGATATAACAATGCAATATTTGTAAAGAGAGCATTTCACTTTTTAATGGGTTGTTTTTATAGATAATAAAAAGTGCAATTTTTGTTTTCTATGATTATTTCTGAAAAGCTTTTGATAGTTCTTACTAAGAAAAGTAATTATTGTTTATAGGATTCTGTTAAACTATAACAGTTCTGTAGTTGCCCAGCTCTGTACTACTTCTCTTATTTGTCTGCAGTGTACTGTGAATGACTGTTGTTATGGACCACTGGTGGACTGCATCAAACAGTATCCTTTCCCATAAAATTTTAGGAGCACAGTGATGAGCTTAGACTCTGTGGAGGAGACGTGTCTAGCTTTAACCTGACATAAAGTTCTGCTTCACAAAACACATATCATACTCCTCTATTTTACATTCAATCAACTACGAGAGGGTCGCTGCAGACCCTGTCTCTTACATTGTTTAACTAACATCAGATATGCCATGTGAAAGTTGTCAGTTCAGTAGATACACATTTCCTGTACTTAGATGGAATCCTTTTGCTGTTGGTCACATGAAATATGCAATCTTGCATTAAATTATTAGCTGTCATAACTTACATTGTCGTATAAGAATTCTTAGTTGCTTTGCATTTTTCATTGGACAAAGTATATTTGAAATTCTGATTTAAAATCTGTAAGTGACAATATCTGACTTACCAGCACCCTGCTCCTGTGTCTATCCAAAAGGGATAATACCATTCAAGTTAGTTAGCGAAAACAGAGAAGTGTCTAGAACTTTATTGTGGGAGCAGCTAACTCCATCAGACCTAGGACCCTGCATAGTACTTGATGGGCAATAAAATTCTTCAATGGATAGAAGATCAGTAATTCTATTCAAATTCAAACATCTCCTCCCCTGTATATGCAGATCATCCCAGTATATGGATCATAAGATGCATTAGGTAATGACTTTCTCCAAGCTACCATTTTGCATATGGCTCAACCCCCAAGCTACTGTTTTGCACCTGGCTCTGGTTATAGACCTTGGGGTTCTACTTAAAAACAAAGATCCAGGGAGCCTGAAGACTGCCCACCAAGAAAGGAGGGGAAAGTAATAACAGACCTCAGAGAGCTCTTTCAGAGATGTTCAGTGGCATGGCTAATTAGTTGTTCCTCCAGGGTGCCCTTGAGAGAGCTGAATACAGCACAACCTAGCTGTCTGTGCTCCTTAAGCTTCCTAAACATCTGCTCCACCTGGCTTGCTTGGCACCACACTTACATAGGGAAACATTCCATTCAGTGATGCCAAGAATGGCCCCCAGCCTACACGCACAGTCACAGATTACGTAATATTAGCATGGGAGTCTGGATTCAGATCCTGTTCAGCCATAAAGGCCTTTGGCCCCACCCAATTTTGAGCAGTTTTCCCCTCCCACAGCAGCCCCCATCCCATATTTTTCAGGAGGCCACCTCCCTGCAACTGTTTGGATTGGCTTTGTGCGGGGACTTTTGTGGGGTGAATTTATCTTGGAATCCAAGCTATAGTTAAGAGGGAAAGTGAGATTCCCCTGCTGATACATAAATTGCCCTATTAGCATGGGACATTGACGCAAGATAGTTCTGCCATTTCCAGCTATATCACACTAGAGGATTAGGTTTGAGCATGACCATTGCATGGGGTAAAACTCCGTGCCCTTGAGAATCTTCTGATGTAGTGCCACTTTATAGGATATGGATAATACGTTCACTATATTTTAATATTTTTTAGAAGATATTTTTATGTACATTGGAGATCATCTTAATTTCAGATCAGTTTTCAAGGAATGCTATGGTAACAGTTAGAAGTAATTAAAATGTTTTTTAATGGTCAACTATAGGTGGTGATTGCAAAATTAGATTATCTCTGTGTAGGAAAGCAGCATTTGAGAATATATGCTGCTGAATTAGTTGTTAATTTTAAGGCGTTCAAAGTAGCTTAAAATCAATTTAAAGTTAAGGTTTTAAAAGCATAATGTCTTCTAAGGCTTGCATATTGATTTTAAATACAACTATCTAATTATATATGCATGGACTAAAGCATGAAGTCAACCTCTTTGTAAATGCCAGGAGGCTATTTTTCAGTAATAGTTCGGATGCTTACGGGAAGCTAGACTGCTGGATTGCATGAGAAGAAAATGGTTTGTGAGGTTATTTACAAGTTTTGCCCCATGGTCAGTGCCATACATCAATAACAGGTATTACTGTAGATGAAGTCTAAGTGTTTCTGCTTATGGTGCATTATAAATTTTGTTTGTAGAATTTGTCTTATAGTTTTGCCATCATTCATTTTCTTTGTTTGGCTCTGTCATTACAGTGGAGTTTGATGTAGCACATGATTTCCACTACTCTGTAATATTTCTTATTACTTTTTGTATTCCAGATGTAATTGTTGCTAGAAATTAGAGAGGAGGAGGAAAAAGAACTATGCATAAATTTATTTAAAATCATACAAAATTGTACATTCAGAAGTTCATGATTTTTGAAAAACGTCTTAATTACAATGTTTTTTATCTTGGAAGTGCTATGGCTAAAGAAAATGGCAACAGAGGGATATATGCTATGATAATTTTAAGAATGAAAAAGATTTCTAGTGGAATTACAGAAATAAGGAAATAAGGAATCACCTTTACCAGCACTTTATTCCATTAACATTTGTCAGATTTTGCATTATGAACATCCTGCGGTGTGCAGTGTGTGTTATAAAACCAAGATATCAGCAGCTTGAACCTATCTCTTGCTTTAACTGGCAACAGAAAGAGCTAAATATATTTTGTTTGTTTTATTTACAAGATTTATATACCACATACCATATTTTTAAAATATCTCTAAACGGTTTACAAGAAAATTTAAATACATTAAAATAAGTTGTAATACACATATTTTAATGTATATTTCATTGTAACATACATTAAAATACTATTAAAATATATAATAATTGATAAATCATTTATATAAAACATTGATAAAAACATTAAAACCAATACAGCAACATACAGCAATAGGTATGTAAAGCTATGAAGAGATACCTATTGCTTTCTAGTCAGACATGCTATCCAGGTACAAATTTATTTATTTATTACATTTCTGTACCACCCAATGGCTAAGGAAGATCAGTGCTACCATTTCTTTAATAGTTATGCAGAAGAAAAATTCTGATAACCAAGAAATCTAAGCCTGCTAAATTCTGTCTTTCATGTCACCATTTAAAGTACAGGATATGTAACCTATTCTTTATGAATATTGTGCTCTCCATCACTCATTCAGGTACAAGTGCAAAGGGTTAATTTCTGGCAGTTTCTGTTAACATGATTACAGATGTCACACCACCCAAAATCAGATTCACAGAATCTGTAACTGTGCTACTCAAAATAACAATTTTGCATGTGTGCTTGTATAACCCCAGGTCAGGCTATTATCTGGAACTGAGTTCTCCAGTATTGTGCCCGTGAGCACCAATGTGCCTGTGGACACCTCTTTTGGTATCTGCCAGTCTCCGTGCCCCTCCTGATTTTGATTTTATTAAGATTTTTTAAGATCTGGGAGGCTGGCTGGCTGGCTGGAAAATAAAGTACTTCTCACCAGCGCCACCTTTATTGGGTTCAAAAGAGTGGTTTATGTTTTGGAGATATACCCACCAACCCAAAAGGTTGGGAGCAGCTAATATAAAACATGGTTTAGATGAAAATGAGCCCTGGTGAGCCATGCCTTGATATCCTGGGTTGTTTACTAATTAGAGTTAAAATAAACCCTTCTCCCTGAATTCATACATCATGGGAAATTGTGGCTTAGTCAAAAGGGAAAGCTGAAGCTTTCATTCTCCTCCTGCTGCATACAAATGAGATGGGGTCCATGCAAGCCTGATGCTTGCTTCATCTCATTTGCAATTACCTAAACCATGTTTTAGATCAGGCATGAGGACCCTCAGCCTTGGGGGTGAAATCTGGCCCTCCCAGGGTCCCAATCAGGCCCTCTGGAGTTCCCCAGAGAGCCATGCCCCCTTTCTTCCAACTACTGATGGTTTGATGGTTTCCCAGCTTTTGTGCAGTTTTTTCCCCATTCTAAAAGATTGAAATGCCTCTCCTAAGGCCAAGATGCTAGCAGTAAGAGCTTGAAGCTACAATATGCTGGCATTTTTGGCACCACGCCTTTTGTCTTCAGCCCTACCCACCACTGGAATCTGGCCCCTGAGACCTTTTTCAAAATTTAATTCAGCTCTTGGGCTAAAAGCAGTTCTTCACCCGTGTTTGAGATGATAGTCTGAACCAGGCCTGTGTGTACAGGAGAAGACTGTGCATATGAAAACCATTTGGGCTACTAGTAGTGATTTTTTTTGTTGGAGCAAAGTGGTGTGGGGTTTATTGCATGATTCTTCCATTCGTGGCTCTTTCTACTTGTGCTCTCCCTTTCCTCTCACAAATTATTTAGGAAGGTTAAAACAAACAGGGATTGCAAGGCGCTCCAAAAGGATCTCTCCAGGTTGGGAGAATGGGCATAAAAATGGCAATAAAAATGGTTACGGTTCAGTGTAACCAACAAGTGATGCTTGTTGGGGCAAAAGATCCCAGTTTGTAAGCTGATGGGATCTGAGCTAGAAGTGACTGACCAAGAAAGAGAACTTGGGGTTGTGGTGGACAGCTCAATGAAAATGTCGACCTGATTACTTTTTCAGACTTGGTGAAGCATCATCCACTGGATTAACAGAAAGTCTTTTGATATCTAAGACTGTCTTGTGGTAGGAAACTAAGAAACCTACTTTGCTAGATAGAGGAGGACACAGTAACCAAGACGCAACCATGGTGGGACTAACATATGGACAAATGTAGGATTCTTATCTATAGACAATTAAGGAATTCTAAGAAGATATCACTTTTCCTACCTTTACCTTAATTGCATTACTGGGAATATGAAAAAGGATGTTCATTTATTTAGTTAGTTCATTTATACTCTGCTTTTTCTCCAAGGAGCACAATGCAGCATACATGGTTCCCCCCACCCCCACCCCCATTTTATCCTTAGAAATCTGGGAGGTAGGTTAGGTTGAGAGATAGTGACTGGCTCAAAACCACCGTGTTAATTTTGTGGCTTAGTGGGGATTCGAACCTGGTTCTCCCCATTCCTACTCCAACACTCTTACCACTATACCACACTGATTTAAGTGTTATTTTAGTGCTCCGCAGGATTATAAAGAGACTCAACATCCCATCCTGAGCTTTTTCACCTCTCACCCTAATGTGGCCTAAAGTGCATGAGAAGATGAATGTGTCTGGCACCATGCCTTGACAGTCTTTGATTTCCCCTCACCCCAGCTCTGCTCTCTCTAGTTTGTGGACTGAAAATGGGTAAGTTAAAAAAAAAAGTACAATTAGGAGCTCCATCATGGCTAGTCAGTTTTCAGTTCTAGACTACTGTATTGAGCCACAAAGTGCTGAACAGTTCTAAAACTGAGTTTTGTTGCCAAGATATAACTTATTTACTTCCTTAATGGCAAAAAATCAGTGCAATTGGACATGAGCATGAAGTCTTACTGCAAGAAATGCTTTTGGAGAAAAACATATCTTTTTTAGGTAAGAGTTTATAGTATAATCTTGTACCTGAACATTGGAAATCTCAGTAGCTGTTTGTAAAAGAGGTCTCCACAGATACCCTGTATTAAGTAGTGAAGGGAGGCTAAGAAATGATTGATGCAGTACATGTTATCTTTTATTGATTTAGACCTGAGCAGGAACTCAGTTACCTAATACCCCATACTGCACGTGCACGAGCTAGCAATTAATATTTTATAGAATAAGTAGCTGGAAAAAATGCTTTAATATCAGCTACTGTATTACTTTTGGTGTCATGAGATATTAGTCATAATCTAGGTCTTAGGAGACTTAGGAGGAAGCATAAGAAATACTAGCTGCATAATGCTTTATGTATTAAAAAACAACATCTCTACAGGAGGGATTCACTGGTTTCTTTAGATGTATGTTTATTATTTTTGTACAATTATATTAAAGCTACCTGCATTATCCCTTTAATCAGAATGATGTTTGGTGTTAACCTACATAAGGATATTATTGTTCATCATATCAGAAGCATGACTTTTAATATTACAGTTAACACTTGCATACAGTGGTTATTATTACTTAAAGGATTGTTTGTTTGTTTTTACTTTCCAAATAAAGCACAATATGTGCTTTTGGATTTGATATGTTGAATGGTGACATCTCAATATGAGAAAGTGTGCTACAAGAAGGACATTGCAAAAAACGTTTAAATTCAACCAAAACAAAATAGAAATGTCATGATTTAAAACAAAAATTAATTGTCTATTGTTTCAGTAATAGCAGGATTAAAAGTGCTAGCATAATTAAACAGAACATATTTTGAAGGAGGAAGAAAGATAGTTGGATTTAATAGCAAGATTTAAAGGAAAACAGCATATCTGCCTCCGAATTGTACAAGGTTTCCTTTCTGTGATTTGTGCAGAACCTAAGAACTAACTATAATCTTGTGTTTACAGTTCCATTGAGGTTAGTTAGTATGGATAAGTTTTCAGAATGCAAGCTTTCAACAGAATTTGTCAAAACAATTTTAATAGGCATGTGTATTGGTTTCCTAACACAATTAAGTAAATGGTATAGCAATATAGGCACTCCTGCCTGTAGATAAATATTTTTTTAATTAATCTGTGACATTGTACAGTGTATTTATTAATGCTCCTGTGTTTAGAAAGAGAACCCTTTACTTACTCAGCTTGCTGTCTTGAACAGTGGGTGCAAACAAAATGTTGTTTTTGGCAGATCTTACAATGGCACATAGCAGGACCAGCCCAAGACATTTTGCTGCCTGAGGTGAAACAACAAATGGTGCACCCCTCCAAGTCAAGGTGCATAGTATCCAAGGCTGTGCCAGGTTGCGTTGGCACCTGAGGCAGAAAATCATACAAGTGTTTTGTGCAGAGAAAAAAAATACAGTAATAATGAATTAAATAACTAGTAATTTGATGCCCTTTCTCAGCACTCAACATTAGCTGAGACAGTTGCCTCAGTCTACCTAATGGTAGGACCAGCCCTATACATAGTAAAGGAAACGGTCTCTTAGGTAAATTGGCACAAAGTCATTAAAGGCACATTATTTAGAACATGAAAACATTTTTAATTCTAAGTGAGATGAAGTACCACGGGTTTTCTTTATTTCTGAGATGTACAACCGAGGCCTATTCACCTGATGTAAATTTAGTTTAATGGGACTAACCCACTCCCACATATGTGAATATTGCAGCCTTAGATCCATTCTACGTGTTTTGCAGCTTGAGATAGTAGAATTCTAGGCTAACACTAGTAGAATTCTAGGCTAAATGGTCAACATCCTTATGAAAGCTAATCCGCATTAAAAAAGAAAAGAAAATCCATGCTGTAAATGAACGTATCATGAAAAAAGTTTTACATACCATCTTGTTAACCATCCAGAAAAAATGGGATGTGCAGTATTAGCCAACATGGTATTATAAATTTATCTTTGGTGAAATAGCGGGATTAGTAAAGAAGAAGAATGCAATACGACCAAGTCCTCATATCCTCTTGGAATCCTCATAGGCAAATAATTGGACAAACAACTATAAGCAAAATGTGGTATTGCATGGATAGCCAACAAATTAAATATATATTCAATGGCATTCAAGTCCTTCTCTTTTCTTCCCTCTTTTCTACGTTAAACACAATTGTACCCTAGCAGCAAGAGTACCCATGCTGAACTGCTTCCCATTAGCACTCTTCCTTCAAAATATAAATTATTTCCAAACTGTACTTTGGCTCAAAAGGAGGAGGGGCATGCATATATCTCAAAAGTATGTGCGTATAGATGTAGATATAGAAATAGAAATACATAGATACATGTACACAGTTATGCATTTTTCCCATTGAGCATCTGGGTTAACCCTACATTTTAAATTAAATCTAATTTGAAGGACGTGCAGTTTTAAGTCCACAATTGCAGAATATCCCTTTGCTTACATATTAGTTTCTTCAACTAATGGCAGTTTAACTTAAATACTGGGTTTTAATATATGTATGTATGTATGTATTTGATAGCATACCCTTCTAGTTTATAACCACCCACAAGGATCAATTATCTCTCTCACCCCTGACTATCAGAATGTCCAAAATAATAAATAAGATTGTAAAGTAGGCATATTCCATAATATGCCTACTTTACAATATTAGAAAGCCCTTCAAGTAGAGAGAGTGGGTTTTGGGAAAGGGCTAGAATCCCACTCCTTCCCATCAAATATAATGGGACATTAGCTAGTATTCACTAAAACTGAGAGGTGCTGAGTGGAGCGGGGGGAGCCCAAAAATCAGGCGGAGACATGTCTGGGTGCCTCTGCTTGATTTGGAGGAACTCCCCCTTAGTCCCCCTCACCATAGGCTACTTCATTCAGGAGGGCCCCCTGACCTTCTCTGTAGCATTTGGGGAAGCTCCTGGGGGAAGGGGCAGGCAGGAAGGTCAGTTTCCATGAACTCCCTTCCTCCAGAGTAATGCTGGATGTCACCCTAAGGGTCTGTGATAACTTCCACACCCTATAATAACTTTTCAATGAATAGGCCTTATATTCATTTCTGCCTGAAATATAAATTGTGGCAAAAGGACAGCATGTCTTCACTGTGATAATACTAGCTATTTCTTAAATTTACTTTGAGACATATTCAATCAGTTAAAATATTTCTTTATTTTGAATATTTTTCAGTAACAAAGTACTGTATGACAGGTTGAATTAATGATGTTTATAATGAAGACATAAAAATGCAGAGATGACAAAGAAGCATTTTTATATTCATGTTTCAGGTTTGCTAAGAAGGTTCATTTAATCTGACACAGCATTGCATGCATAAGAAGGATATGTATGAGTGCATTAGTAATTCTTGTACCTCTGTTAAAAAGAAAATTAATTATTCTGCTATCTGGTTAATAGAATAATACCATTGTTTATAACATTCATTCTCTCTATAGCTGAAGATCAGTTACGTGCGAAAGGTTATGACAAAACACCAGACTTCATATTAGAAGTACCAGTTGGTGAGTCCATGAGTTTTTTAAGCTTTTGTAGGTAAATCTGTTTATATTGAAATGCTAGAGTTTTTAATGGTATTATGCCAGACACTGGACGATCATAACTGTGTATTAGTTATTCACAGTAATGAACCAATTGCTGTAAGAATTATTTATGGAAAAGAAGTGGTTTGAATGCAAGTAGCAAGTCAAAAGTGATCTCAAGCTGACCTGTAGAATTTTACTGGCTTGACCTATCCATTGAACTTTATGGGATCAGTGAGAATTTAAAGCTACGTCTCCCCAATCCTGACCTGACAGTCTAACTGCTACACTGCACTGCCGCTCTACCAGAGCTCCAAAAACTCATACCACCTTATGTATTCTTCTCTGTAACCCTGGCAGTGCATTCTGGGTTGCCATCTGAGAATTCAAGTGTGGGCTCTAACATCAGCATGGTCTGCCAATGAGGACAGCACTTGCAGAAGAAATAAAGGCTTGGAACATTTACCATAAATTAATGGGTATGATGAGGTAATCGAGATGTCAGAGTAATAAATGATAAAAGTCATTCTCTGTAGAAAGTGGAGAGCTATAGAATACAACCTCATGTATCTGGACCACAGTCATATAGATTTCTGTCAGAACATGTTGTGTCTTGTTTCCCAATTTAAAGTGTGAAAAAGACCATAGACATAGCATCGAAAAATGCTACAAGAGCTTCCATTCTGGCAAGTGCTTATTTTGCTGACCTGGTTTGCCCGACACAATAACCCACCATTGCCAATCGGTTGTCTGAACCCAGTGCAGTTTCCGCAGAGTAGCCTACTTTTCATGAATCGGCCACCCTGAGAACCCATAGCTTGTTGGGTTGTTCATACTCATGGTTTCATGGGATATCCAAACCCAGCAGGGCAACATGGGTTCTTGGGAACGGCTAGAGAGCTGTCCGGAAAGAGCGGCAAAAACCCCTGCCCTACAAAAACTAGTACCATCTCACTAGTGCCAACACCATCCTCCCTCATCCCTTCTCAGTGCCTTCCACCCCATGCTCCTAAAAATCAAGAAGAAAGGATACCAGAGAGTGTTCTGAATGCATTGCCAATTTCTTTTTCAGCCCTGCACAAGTGTGCAGGTGTGCCCCTCCATTTTACTGCTCTGCCATGAGATTTGTGCAGTATTTCCCTTAGTTTTACTGCTCTGACCTGAAATTTGCAGTTTTACCCTCAATTTTACTGCTTTGCCATGAGACTTGCACAATTTCCCCCTTAGTTTTAGAGCTCTGCCTTGAAATTTGTGCAATTTCCCCTCTGTTTTTCTGCTGTGCCATGACATTTGCATATGTTGAACAATCCCGCTCATTGCTCTGTAACCCATATATATGACAGGTAGGAACAGAGACCAGAGGAGGGAAGCAACAAGCATGGAGTGTGGGGGAGCCAAAAGTGGCTGGCAGCTGCAGGAAAGAAGGAGCTTTACGGGCGGGTGGTCATACTTTAGTAGAACATGAAGCAGTCTTTTTTTTTAAGAAGTGTTTGCTAGCAAGGGAAGCCTGAAATGAAAGATGAAATTGACAAGGACAATCCAGTGATATTAGTATGTTTGGCTAAATAGCAGACAGGTGGTCTTGTGCAAGTGCACAAGACCCTGAAAAAAAAATTAAGTTGTGAACATGTTTCTGCGTTCATAAAGGCTCAGAAAATTAGTTCCATTTGGCGATCTGATGCGTGGGCGGGGGGGGGGGGGGCTTGCCTTGGTACCTGGCAACCCCAGTGGACTAACTGAAGAAAAGGTGCTGGCGTAGGGACTGAGGAAACGAGGAGTTCTGCCACAAAGGTGCCTGAGATACATGCCGCAAGCCGGCAGAAGGACTGAGGGAGGAAGCAAGCCACAGATCACCTGATCATCTGTCAGGTTAGCAAACAAACAACCTATGGTGGCTTATTTTTAGGGTGGATTTTTATGTGTACTCACCCTTTGTGTCCTAACTTATATTCTCTATAGTTCCCTGTCTAGCTATGTTATTACAGCTGAGCCTCATTCAGAGCTATCATTGTAGTCCATTCCTGGGCTCTTTGTTCTATATCTCCTTTTCTTTCTAGTTTCCCTGCTTCTTGTGCACTCTAGCAAAAATAGAGATGCTTCTTTTTATCATTTATTTATTTCCAACATATTTACACTGATTTTCTAAAAAGCACACAAAGCTGTGAACAATAATACCTGTAAATATTTTTTTAAAGTAAAGCATCAAACCTAAAGCAACTTAAGCACACGAATATACAAGATAAAGTCATTCCTTAAAGTGTCAGCATTTTATATAACTGTTCTTATATTAGATAAATACATGTGTAAATATTAAATAGAAGAAATTTAGGTACTAGCAATAGGTACTAGTGGGATCAGATCCAAAACGAAAATCAGCAGAGATTTACGTTCAAGTAAAGTAGCCCATGAGTTTATCAACATGGCTCAACAGTTCAGAGATTTAACTAGGTGTTTTCAGAGATCAAGCTGCAGCTCCCCATTCAAGCTGGTTAAAGCAGTTGGGGAAGATGTGTTGAAAGATACCAGGAGTAGTCAGGAAACAATCTGGGAACAAGCAAGGCTGCAAGGTGAGAGACGTTTACAGACAGCAAGGGCCATCAGTGCTGGCTGGTGTTCCGATAAGGATGCAGGGGGTATCTAGAACTGTTTACAGGGGTACAGGGTCAGCAGGAGACAGCCAGTTTGTTCAATACAGTCATGCTTAAGTCATTCCTCTGCTCCTGGATAGTTCAGCTGGGTAGAGCTGAACTATCCAGCTCTATCCCCAGGATCATGAGTTTAAAAATAGCTAGTGTTTACAGAAAGCTGGCTGGGCTCTAGTATTTGTTGAGGGAAAAATCCTATAGTGGTGTGTAAATCATTAGCAAATCAACAGATTTCTAATGAAAATGGGGAGGTGAGGGGAAGAAGGCAAATGCTGGACTGGATCTCTTTCCAGTTCCACAGACTTCAGCTGGGCTAGGCTGCTGCTGACAGGATGTTTCCTCTGCTCTTAATTTGTGCACCACTACAACTAAAAACAGCATAACATGGCACAACATGGATTGTCAAATAACTCTGTGCATCCACCTATGTGAAGATGTGGAATTGTAGAAGGTTATGCCTGGGCACTGTATGAACAATCAGACTTAAGACCCAATTATTTGACCCTTAAAGAAACAAGAACCCTTAAAGATGCAAGCACATTTTTAAAAGATGCAGTGGTTGTTTTTTCAGTATCTGAAGAATTCTTGCATTGCAGGAAATTGTATTAAAAGTACGCTTAAGATTTCATACTTTCCTTTGGTTCTAAGACTTTGAGAGAGCTTGGCTTCATTGTTAGCCTTTTCCTCTTTAGCTGTAGAAGGACTTATCATTCATTGGATTGAAAGCAAAGCCTCTTTTGGTGATGAATGTAGCCACCAAGCCTACCTACATGACCAGTTTTGGAGCTACTGGAACAGGTAAATTGTCATTCTTTTTCTTTGATCATTTAGCCTGTAGGCAACACATCTACAATATTTGTGTTCTGTGTTTGGTAGTTGTTAGCTGCTTTGGACTTGCCACTTCCACAAAAGTTGGATATAAATATTGAGAAGAAATTTAATGAATTTCCCCTTCATAACTCACCATTCCTCTGGACAGCACCAGGTTTATTTATTTATTGCATTTATATCCCACCTTTATAGATCTCACATTGCCCCTATGTGAATTTTTCATTACATAGGCATAATATGTGATCCAGAGTATTTAAGATTGAGACCCTGAGGCATTTCATGAGGGTTCTCAATGGCTTTTTGTGGTGCTGACCAGTTGCCCACACCTCCAGAAAGTTCTGCTTCTAAGCTAAAGAAATGAAGGGCAAGTATTTATTTAATTTGGCCCCTAATTTTACAAGCCCCCTTTTTAATATTTCATCTGCAGGAACAGTTGCTTGCCTTCATTCACCTTCACTAGAAAGGTACCTACAGGAAAAAGCAGATTTATTAAGGGAACTTAAAAACTCCAGTCCCTTTGTCTGGTATACTAGAGACTTTGGTTCTAGTGTCCACTGCACATTTTGCTTGTATGCACCAGGAACTAAAGCAGTACCTTGTGAGTCCTCATTTGAGGAAAAAATGCAAGTGACTTGTGTTCAAACCTCAGGTGTTTCTAGAAAATGAGAATGAGGTCAACAATGCACATGATTAGTGTTTATGTTAATGTAGCAATTTCTTTGGTCTCCACCAAAGCTTGTAGGTGCTACTGTACATATCTGAATAATTCCTTGCTTCCATTTTTGGGAGAGGCCATCACAGAAAAAAGGACACTGGGGTATGGTGTACCCTTTTCTGGAATATGGTGTACCCTTTTCTTATTCAGGTCTCCTCAAGGAATATGTCTGAGGTTTACTTCATGACCATAATAATGATCTTGTCTTCTTCTGTATTTAATTCTTCACCTGCACACCTTTATAAAATCTGCAACTGAATAAGTGAGGGGGAAAAAACATCAAGTCATTTGTTGCAACAGTGGAAAATCCTTTTTCTGATTTCCATATCACAGCCATATATTCCTCATTGTCTGATTTTTCTATATTGCAAATTGTATCACCATCATATTGAGAGGTGTTTTATGAAAACAAGACTACATCCCCCTGTTGAGGCAGATTTTGCAAGCTGAGTATGATTTTTTTCAACATAGACAATGACCATAACTTACAGTCCTGCCATATGTTCCTGTCAAATACTATTGCAAGTCTCTGCTACTGCCAATCTCTCTCTTTCCCAAACAGCCCTATTTCTTGCTTGACCCTTTTACCTTGTCAAGAATCCTGCATCGCAGCTTCTAACAATACCGATCTTCCCCTCTTCTCTTCATACTTTTCACAGGCCCTCCTCTGCTGTACAACTCACATTTGTTCTTTTTTTTCCAGTCTCCCCAGCCCAACATTAGTTCTTTCTGTCCCTCTGCCAAGCTCACTATCCCTAAGTATCTATTAGTTTGAAACTCTGTAGAATGTTCTACTGCTTCTGCCTTCATTTTTTGCTAGACTCTCCCATCTTTTTCAGAAGAGTAGAAGAAAGCGAAAGGTTTTTAAATATCTCTTAGCCTACTAAAATTCATGTCTGAACAATTTCAGAGACATTTATGGTGAATATATAAAGCTGCCTTATACTGAGTCAGACTATTAACCTGTCTAGCCCAATATTGTCTGCTTTGACTGGCAACTGGTTTTCAGGGTCTCTAGCACTGACCCTTCCTTAGCCCTGCTGCCTTAGTCTAGGAAAAATATAGTTTGACATGGACAAAATTGTAACAGAAGCATTGAAAGTGTTTTCTACTCAGAAAGAATAGCTGATTATCATATCCAAAAGCTGCCGATTGAAGCACGAGAACACCCTCAAATTAGCATTTCAAAATGGCAACTATGTGCTAATCTGCAGTTAAATGTAATTTCTTCTTAAACGTTTATTTTTCAATTTTGTAAGGTCGCACATACTAGTAATTAATTGTAAAGGTCTAAGGCCTGGCGTGCTATGGTCCATGGGGTCACGAAGAGTCGGACACGACTTAATGACTGAACAACAACAAGAAATGTAGATGCCCAATGTAGGAACATGGTATTACATTTATTATACATAATAACCATATTATTTGTAATATTTAAAAAAGGATGTGTGTCTGTCTGTCAGTGCCATAGTGCCAAGACTATGAAACATGGCATGCATAAGATAGTCCGAGGGGTGTGTACCTCAGGGTTATTTGGTTTTTAAAATGCATTACTTAAAATTAATTAATTTAAATGTGTCGGTGTGCTTAAAGCCCGAAGAAATATCTTCAGTCGCTAGTTGGCAAATGTCCCTAACCAGCACATAGTTTTGCAGTTGAATCACTTTGAAGCCAGGGAGATTAGTAAGTCAGGAGACGGAGTTATATGTTCTCTCCCACACATACACCCCGCCACTGTGGGCCAGTCCCCCCTCCTCAGGAGAATGGAGTGGACAGACCCCTGCCTCAGGGGGCTGTAGAGATGCATCAGTGTTGGTCCATACCTACAAGTGCCAGTGGGCACAGCTTTACTCAGACAGAGGAAGCACAATGTGTCCTACTCTGGTCACTGCATACTTTTGCTTGAGGCTTTCGCTAGGGCTATTCCAATCTGTGTAAAGCTGGACCAGTTTGCTATTAACGAATAATAAACAAATAACTAGGTTATTAGCAGTTCCAATGAATTTATTTGTCAGAAATTGATCGTCCTTCCCCCTTCGCACTCAACACCACAAGGAGCCAAAACTTCAGACTAATACTACTTTATTTTGCTAGAGACTAGACTCTTTACAAATGCAGATTCCAGGAAACTTTCAGACTGCCTCAGGGCCCTAAACAACTAATCTGCAATCCCTAATTAAAGGAAATGAACAGGAGGGTAGTGAAGTTGCCTACAGTATGGGCGTGAACCTCGCAGCCAGACTTGCTTCGCAGTGATGCCCGTCCCTTACAGTGGCCCCTTCCTACATTGGCTTCTGAAAGCGGCTATCCTGGCAGAGCATCTGAGCCCTGCCACTAACTTTTCCCGCTTTGCGATGTGCCCTAGCGTCTCTCAAGTCATGCCCCTCTTCCTCCTCCTCCTCAGAAACTTGAGTTCTAACAGTGGATGGAGGGGGCAGGGACTCGGCCTGGGTCATCTCTTTGTCAAAGTCTTCGGAGGAATCTCTTCCAGAATCTTGGCTCGCTAGGGAAGGTCCCTCCCCTGGCCTCTGATCTAGCTGCTCCAACTCTGATTCAGAATCAGAGCTGTCAAATGTTTATATTTAATATTTATTTACAATATTTATAAACTGCGCCATATCTGGAACAGATTTTGGAGTGGTGAACACACAGAATAAAACAGTAAAAGAATAAAAAGATTAAAAACACCACATTAAAATTATACTTGTTTAAAAACACAGTGCCAATAAAAACTGTAATTGGTCAATTAAGGAGTGTCCCCTGGAACAGTGCTGTTTTCAGGAGGCGCTGGAAACAACTCAGTGTTGGTGCCTGCCTGACCTCCAGGGGCAGGGAATTCCAAAGAAAGGGGGCCGCCACGCTGAAGGTTATTCTCCTGGTGGACTCCAATCAGGCCATAGGTACATATGGCAGAAGCACATGTTCAGTCATCTTCACTTCGAGACTTGCACAATTTGCGCTCTAGCTGACGTCCAGCCTGTTTCATTGCCTGTAGCTCCCCATTATACCAGGGAGCAGAATGGGTACCATAGCACTAGAGAGGGCACTCAGGTGCAATCGAGTTGATGGCCCTCCGCATCTCACTGTTCCACAGTAAGGTTAGGGCCTCAGCTGGATCACCAGCTTTCTCCACTGGCAAATCCCCAAGAGCATTCAGAAATCCACCATATTCCATCAGTCTCCTGGGGCAGACCATCCCAATGGGTCTCCCACCCCTGCAGGAGGGAAGTAAGGCCATGAGTTCAAATGTCACCAGGAAATGATCTGACCATGACAATGGGGTTACTGGGCAGAGGAAGCATTTGTGACACACAGACTCCCTAACCCCTGTCTCTCACCCAGGGCTAGCAACTGCTGAAAGTAGCTGCTATTATAGGAGACCTCTGTTCTCACCCAGAGAACCTCCCCCGCACACACAACAGATATTAAACAGCACAAACAGACGGAGAGGTAAGGAACAACCAAAAATGTGGGACGCCCCCGCAGCATCCCAAAGGGGCAGACCAAAGGGGTGCGCTCCCTTTGGTGTCACCCCCTTTGGGGATGCCCCTGCCAGGGCAGCCTGCTGGTGGCGGCCTGCCACCGCACAGCGGGGCTGCCTTTATCTCTCTCAGAGGCCTGTGGCTGTCCAATGTCTGAGAGAGAGCATCCTGCCTCGGTGAGAAGGCCTCCCGGTGGGTGTTTCCGCTCAGTACCAACGAAGGTTGCCAGAGGAGGCAGTGAGCAGTTCAGTTGCAGAGCAAGTTAAGGCAGCAGAGTTCTTAGAAGCCGCAAAAGCCAGTCCTCTCCCCACAGTTCCAACTCCAGCTCTCCTCACCAGTCACAAACAGAGTAGCCGGTCCAGGAGCTTACATCTCCAGGAGCTTACACTCACCCCTGACACTGTTTATCACAATCATACTCCACCATCAAACCGGTGTCACAGTTGAGCAAGGTAAGTTGAAGGCAAGGCAAGCCATTTTGTTTGTATCCACAGCACAATATTGAACACCCTGAAAATGATTAGTTTCACCTGATCATTTTTAGAACTCATTCTAAATCTCGAGCCATATCAGGTATTTTTGGCCAGTACATCTGATTCTTCAACCCCAGTCTTCAGCATTGACAGAGTGTTAAATCGACTTTCACTGTAGGATTCAGAAGTATGTGCAAAGGCTGTGATACTTTGTGGCTGCTGCTGTTGGGGGCAAATGTTCAAGTGTGACAAAGGATTTCGAACACAGTCACAATCATGTGGTAGCTGCAGTCATCCCATACTATGGAATGTATCCTCTCCATTACAGGTGATCTGCATTGTCTGCAATAGAAAAACAGACATACTCCCTGATGTGTCGGTGAAATCAATACCTATGACATTGGCAGCATGGCATTCAAGTTGTTTCACCTCATTGTACGATCAGCAAACCCCAGTTGAATGGAGGGTATCAATGAGGTATCTTGATCTAAAATCACGATAACAGCTGTACCACTAAACCAAGCTGTAGAGCAGCTTGTGGCTGCATAATGCTTTGTTTAACTGAACCAATTTTTTCTGGACACATCCTGTCCTACAAAGAGCTTCATCCACAAATGCTTCAGACTGTTTGGTGGATATTTGAGTGCTTGTTCTTCAGTGAGATAATTTAGACTGCGGTATACATCTTTAAAACTTGACAACTGAGACTTGATGTAGCTTCTGATGAGTTTCTGCAGTTTCAGTTACATGTATCTAATGTAGGCTGATATCACATTTTTGGGATTTTGCATCGTATTCTTGCAGATATGATCAGATGTTTCTTTCCAGGTCACCACATCAGCCTTACCACTTTTACCAATACTGTTCTCGTAGTGTTCTATAAGCTTGCATTTGATGTGTCTTCTGTTGTATATCACCACCTTCAATGAATAAACCCATCAATGATATGAGTTCTGCAGTACTCAACTGCTCTGTGGATACAAAAAATGGCTTGCCTTGTTCAATCACTTTTGGTAGCTGCCAAGTTAGTGCATGTGACAATGGTCTGACAGTGGAGTATAGAGATAGTGGGAAGGGTCTGTCCACTCCATTCCCCACAGTAGTGCAGGAGGGAGAAGCCATATAACTTTGTGTCTCAGCCTACTAATCTCCCCTGGCTTCAAACTGTGTCAGCTACAAAACTATATGTTGGTTAGGGACATTTGCCAAGTAAATGTGCAGTTACACTAAAGATGTAACTGCAGGCTTCAAACACATGGAGACATTTAAATTAATTAAATCTAAGTGTTTAAAAAACCAAACAACCTTGAGCTGCACACCCCTCAGATCCCCTTAATATATGTGCCAAGTTTCAGGCATCTAGGTTTCACAACCTTGGCGCTATGGCACTGACAGACAGATGATTTAGCACCAGGTTTCCCACAAAGATGAGGTCCATGATAGGTGAGTGGCAGCCCCTTTCCAGCTGTACTCCAAGGTCTGACTTTTAATAGATCACAGCAAGGGAACTGCTCTGCTATGAAACCTTGACCTGGAATCAGGTTGTCTAGAAATGATTTAGCACTGGGTTCCCCATGAACACATAGTGGGCTGTGGGCAAGGGGCAGCCCCCTTCTGGCCACGCTCCAAGGGCAGACTTTCAGTAGATCACAGCAAGGGAGCTGCTGTGCCACATATGAAACCCTGATGCAGAATCAGATCATATGATCTTGGCACTATAGAACTGAGAGACAGATACACATCATCATTTCTTATAACAGATAATACAGTTACTATGTATAATAAATGAAATACCATCTAGTCACTGAGATGTTACAAAATTGAAAAATAGAAGTTTAAGGAGAAATTACACTTAACTGCAGATTAACACATGGCTGCCATTTTGAAATGCAAATTTGAGAGTGTTCCCGTGCTTCAATTCTTGCAGCTTTTGGTTATGTTAATCAGTTATAATTTCTGAGTGGAAAACACTTGCAAACACGTTACAATTTTCCCCTTGTTCAGTGCTTTTTATCCATAACTTTCCTAGACTACCTCAGATCATTTTAGGTGGAGGAGCCATGGATTGAATCTAGGACTGTTTGCATGCAAAGCACTTCTTCTGCTACTGTGCTATGCCCACACCTGATTCAAAGCTGGCCATTTTTGCTCTGTAAGTTTTGCATGTGTCTATATGACAAATATTAAATGTGCATGAAAATCTAATGTGATATACTTTATTTTGTTTCTGGTTTAATCATATAGTTGAATTGCTACATAAATTTGTGCACTTGCATATTCTGCTATAATATACTAATAAGCACATTGATATCATCAAGAGACAGATTAAATAATAATTAGTAACTATGCTGTCAATAATGACTTACCATAAATAAAGATGCAGTCACTTTACTTTTTCCATTGTTTGTAAATCTGACTGCAATGTCTCTAGATGGTATTTTTAGAGAATCCCTGGAGAAACCTTGACGCTGTTATTATCAGAAGCAACTTTGCAACATTCAGACAACTCACTAACAAAATGTCTTCTTTGACACTGATATTAGAATAATGATAATTCCACATAATGAGAGCAGCATTTCTTCTACACTCTTTGAATACGAATAGCAAACCTTCCATCTACTGAAATCTTTCCTTATTTAATTGTAATTTTAATGTCTTTAGTTCCCTGCATATACTCAGAAAGAGGGAACAGTTCTTGTTAATCAATAGGCATGCTCTAAATTGGCCTAGTGGGTTAATTCTAATTAATACTCCCAAGTTCAGTTTGAAAAACAATGCAGAGTAACCCTAAATATGTTTATTCAGAAGTAAGTCATGTGTCGTTTAATGAGACTTACTCCTTACTAAGCCTGAAATTGTAAATGCATTCACCATTGAGAAGACCTGCTGTGTATCCTTAGTATTGCAGTTGCAATGCTGCCCTATGTACGCAGTTCAGTGGGACTTACTTACTTTTAGGACTGCATCTTAATTGCACCTGATGATGGTAATAAATAAATAATGTTACCAAGATGTTGTATTCATAGTGGCTAAAGGGAGAAAAATAAAGTTCCTTCTTATCCACTCTATGTTTGTGTGTAAAGGGGGGGGTGTTAAATACTGCAGAAGTTTATTTCTAACATCACATATGTACAAAACGATGGAAGACTGAGTTATTAACTTGGTGAGTACTATGGTAATAATGTTATCAGTTGATTTGTTGAAGTAAGGTTAAATTGTTTGGAAATTTTAGGGAAGGAAGACATCCTTTCTCTAGCATAATGTCAATATCAAGCAGTTTATGGGTTTTAAAAGTTGTATTGGCAGGATGAAACATAGTGGCTTAACAATCAGACTTAGTAGAAACCTTGGGAGTTGCATTTGTCAAGCATCTAGGAAAACTGTTCATGCATACCCAGTATCCAAAGCTTCATTGGCAGCCAAAACACAAAGAACTGAAAGGTCATTCTTCTTCCTGTAGTGTGACGGTTTGTTGACATATTTTGACACACTGGTACAATACTGAAAGGTTTTGACCTTACTGCAACACTTGGGGACTTAGGATTGGTTAAGCTATCCACTGCTCATGGAATTTTCCAAATTGTACACTCTCTCTCCTTCTCTTATCAGCCATGCCTGTCCTAGCATTAGTTAACTTGTTTCAGAAAATGGGCTTGAATTAATTCAGGGTACTACTGTCATTATTAATTCAAACTATCATGGGGGGGGATCATTCTGAATCTCCTTGCAGAAATAAAAAGTGGTAAATGTTAATGTTCTCAAGGCCTTCAGAACAGACCTGTGAGTAGAAAGTTCGCTATTTGTTTAAAGTTTATGTGTAAGTAGTGTAATCAAGATATACATTAAAAACAACTATTTAATGGATAATATATCCAAAATAGTATAGTTGGATCTTTGTTACATGTCTGAAGTTTAATAAGACTTGGATATACTACTATGAGTAACATGTGATTTAACAAACCGTTCATTATTTCTGAACACATAGTTTGAAAGAATATTTTTAGTATTTGAAATCGGATAACGTATCAGCTTCAACATGCTAAAGTTTGTGATATTAGTATGTTTAGGATATCTTCTTTCACTGTAGTACAAATTGTGGTGGTAAGACAACAGGAATAAATTCACATAATATGTGATTAAGATTGCATTGGCCAATAAATATCACTTTGGGGACATTTCTTTCATGTTGAACATTTTAATGGTATGCCAGATTTCTGAGACTTTACTATTTTTTTCTTTCCTTTTCCAAAAGTAAACAGTATTATATCTTTTGTTGCTTGAATTATGGATCTTTTCCTTCTATTCCTTCTAATAGTGTCACATCATTGGAGGCTATCCCATAGTACAGACAGAGCGCTTTCAGTTTCCATCTACATTACCGCAAGGCTTCAGCTCCAATTTCCTTGGTATTTCTCATTCAGATTAGACAAGCATCTAGGCTTACGTACGATAAGAGCTGACAGCATAGATCCTGCTATGTTTGCCAAAGGCCTGGTCACAGACACTCCACTATGTCAAAGAATGTCAACCCCCACAGACCTTACCTTTCAGAACTCCTTGTAATTTTTAATTGACATTTACATCTGACATTTTGAATGTACATCTTATTGTTGAGCATTTATCTACATATGAATAGTAAAAACAATTTTCTGTACAGTACCAAAGCATATAATTTTTATTATTTAAGAAGGTCGTTTTGCTTGCTGAAACTCAGGCCAAGCTACATTCCCCCTTCCCTTGTGTAATTTTATGAGTGCTTTCCTAATCAAATTACAAAGCTATGGCTGTGTGTGTGAAGAAAGAAGTTAAAAGTAATTGGCAAAAAAATAATCATGTTATGTGTAGGACATAGAAGGTGCACAGTTGTAATGCAGGAATCTACTTTAAAGCCATAGCTCCATTATTTGGGATTTTTTTTTAAAAAAAACACATGAATAACTACTCCAAATCACATTTAAAACACAATAGTTAAGAAGAAATAATATTTAAAAAGCATAATTTATTGTATGCTGTGTAATATTTTTCTGCAAACGTCTTCCAAATGTAAGTTTTTTGAGAATTTTCAAATTTATTAAATTAATAAGGGTAATTATCCTAAATTAGAATAAGGAAGTTCAGTTGCTCATAAATGTCAATAAGCAAAGAATTAACAGAAGTGGTTTGTCACAAACGATGCTGCTTTTCTTCTAATTAGTTAATTTACATTTTACAAATTAACAGTAAAATTGAAATAGAAGATATTCCAGCAGCATACCATAGCTTTACTGACCTGTATTTGTATCTGCCAAATTTAAGTTAATTAGAAATGTAGATGCTGTTTGTTTTATCTGTCACAAAGCTCATCTTTAAAAAAAGGCTATACACACTCCCCCCCATACACACACATTTATCATCTAAATAATAGTCTTCCCAAGATGGCAGCCTCATAATAAACTCTTTTCAGTGGAGTGATGGGTAATGAAGCTTGCTTGTGAAGGCAGCGAAAAATGTTGTCTAGCCAAATGCATGAATATGATGGCTGGAGAATCAGTGGACTTTCTCAGTCATCAATCTTTTTAGTAGCCTCTTGCACATCTGAATATTTTGATAGATGATCTAATAATTGAGTTATCTATCTTTCTAACTATCAGAGTTGCATAAAAATTATTCTCACATACTACTGAATATTAAATATATTGGACATCCAGTAAATTTTTCAAGAAAGGACCAGGTGTTGTAGGAAGTTTATGATATAAATTCCCCTAGTAAATTAATAAATGGAAATCTAGAGACTTAAACCTTTTGAAATTGTACAGAAATATAGCAAATACAGAATCAAGAAATTGATTTCCTTAAAAATGCTGTGATGTATGCCAGACAAGTAAAAGGAAGATGCAGAGATGGTTAATAGCTAATTTAAATGGTGTATGAGGCATAAAATAAAAAGTTTTATGGAATTTGTACCTAACTAATGGGCAGTGGTCTCAGATTTCTTCACATCTGATTTTTTTTCTTGCAATTTATAAACACAGAGCAAAACTAGATCTACAATAAGATTTTCCCCAGTTTTAACATCAAAAAGAAGATCAGGTCGGCACCAGTCATATCTTAATAATTTTATATGATGCATTGGAAACTTTATACAGGAGGAGTTATGGCAAAGCCTATATAAAGTATACAAAGCCATACACGATTGGTGGCCATGGTGGAGTAGCCATTGTCCTCAATTTTAAAAAAAAGCAGAATTATGTAAGGAATATACCAAATAAATTACACTACACCCAGTTATGTACTGGTACTGGTTTTGTAGTCTGAACAGTTCTCTCATCACCTTCATAATGTGATCTCATAGTTTACAGTAGCCTTCCCCACCCTGTTGCCCTGCAGATGTGTTTACCACAACTCCCATAATCCCCCAGCATGCAAGCTGGGGGTTATGAGACTTGCAGTCTGACATATCTGACAGGCAGCAGGTTGGAGAAGATGATTTAAAGCCAGGATAGAGCCTTCATGAAAGTCAGTGGCTCCAAAAATGAATAATAATATTTCTATAGCAATGGGAGAAGGTAGAATAATTCCTTAATATCCTTTCCAGTCATTGCACAATTTAAAGGATATGGGGATAGCACTACAGCAATGGCCTCTCTCTGCCTCACCAGCAATAGAAAGAAATACCTGTGTATCATATAAGAGCCAGTGTTTTGTAGTATTTCTCCTCCCCCCCCCCCCTACAGCTTTGTTCCAGAGCCTCTGTATGGGAGGAAAGAGAGGGGTTCTTCCTGATGCAGTCAAGGTACACATATCAACAAAAATGAAGCATCAGGTAGTAGTGCCTAACTTTCCTAGAAATTGCATGACCTCTCTGTGGCTGTCTGCATTTTCCAAACTATAATTTCAGGTGTCCATGTATATTTAGTTAAATTTCTTCTCTGGGTACTACAAAAGAAGTAAATTATAGACAAGGGTATAGCATGGATGCATAAATCATGCCCAGTATAAGCAGCATGGATAGACATTCAAATATATCTGCGATATTCACTACATGACCCATACAGCCAACATTGTTCTCTCCTGAGTAGCCCCCTTGCATTTATGCCTCTACACTTTGGGCAGGAATATAGCTCAGTGACAGAACAACGTGATTTGCATGCTGCAAAAGGGCTCAGGTTGAATCCAAGGCAATTCCAGTTGGGCTGGAAAGACCCCTGCCTGAAACTCGTTGCCAGTCAGTGTAGACGGTAGGGAACTAAATGGACCAGTGGCCTGCCTTTGTTACTCTTCTCCCATTTAATATTTTTACTTGACGTTAGAAGCAACTCCAGTAATGAGGCTAGTTTAGATCAGTCTGCTTGTTAAGCTGTTCTAAGCCACTGAGAGCAACAAGAGGCAGGACAGAGTGATGCAGGGATATAGAAAGGAGAACCTGCCTATACGGGAAAGTTGTCTCATGTGTATGCAATATGTACGTATGTTTGTATGTATGTATTTTATACATTCATATACCGTACTTCAGCCAAATGATTCCAAGGGCAGTTTCCAAAAGCAAATTATGAAATTGATAGAAAGCATGCCAAAATTATCAATTAAAACAACAGATTACATTAAAAGTCAGAAACCTGGGAGAATAAGGTCTTCAGCTGGCTTCCAAAAGGTAGTAAGGTAGCTGGCAGGAAAGCTTCTTTGGGAGACTGGGTGCCGTGACTGTTAAGGGTCTTTTCTGTTTCCCACTAAATAGCACAAAATTATATGGCATACATACACATGTTTTATGCCATGTTCATGAGATTTACATTGGCAGATGGAAATGTCATTCTAGACTTTAAAAAAAAAACCCACAATGATTACCAGGAGTTATGCAAACGAGTCCCACAATTTCAATTTCCTTTATTTTGATATCTCCAGATAAGGAATTTTCTGTCAGTGCAAACCAGAGAACATTCACTTGTCAGGAACCCAACAGATTTTGAACAACTGATTTTGGGTCCAGGCATAAAGACATTTTCCAAAATATAACTTAATACAGATTAATTGTTGTTCAGTCGTTCAGTCGTGTCCGACTCTTCGTGACCCCATGGACCATAGCACGCCAGGCCTTCCTGTCCTGCGCTCTCTCCCGGAGCGTGCTCAAGTTCATATTCATTGCATCCGTGATGCTATCTAGCCATCTCATCCTCTGCCGTCCCCTTCTCCTTTGGCCTTCAGTCTTTCCCAGCATCAGGGTCTTTTCCAGGGAGTTTTCTCTTCGCATTAGGTGGCCAAAATATTGGAGCTTCAGCTTCATTATCTGTCCTTCCAATGAGCACTCAGGGTTGATTTCCTTTAGGATGGACTGATTGGACCTCTTTGCAGTCCAGGGGACTCGTAAGAGTCTTCTCCAGCACCACAGTTCGAAAGCATCAATTCTTCGGCGCTCAGCCTTCCTTATAGTCCAGCTCTCACAGCCATACATTACTACTGGGAAAACCATAGCTTTGATTAGACGGACCTTTGTCGGCAAGGTGATGTCTCTGCTTCTTACTATGCTGTCTAGGTTGGCCATAGCTTTCCTCCCAAGGAGCAAGCGTCTTTTAATTTCATGGCTACAGTCACCGTCTGCGGTGATCTTGGAGCCCAAGAAAGTAAAATCTGCCACTGCTTCCATTTCTTCCCCTTCTATATGCCAGGAAGTGATAGGGCCAGATGCCATGATCTTAGTTTTTTTAATGTTGAGTTTCAAACCAGCTTTTGCACTCTCCTCTTTCACCCTCAACAAGAGGCTCTTGAGATCCTCTTCGCTTTCTGCCATTAGGGTGGTATCGTCTGCATATCGGAGGTTGTTGATAATTCTCCCGGCAATCTTAATTCCGATCTCTGATTCATCCAACCCGGCATTTCTCATGATGTACTCTGCATATAAGTTAAATAAGCAGGGTGACAAGATGCAGCCTTGTCGTACTCCTTTCCCAATTTTGAACCAATCGGTTGTTCCGTGTCTGGTTCTTACTGTTGCTTCTTGACCCTCGTACAGGTTTCTCAGGAGACAGGTAAGGTGGTCTGGTACTCCCATCACTTTAAGAATTTGCCACAGTTTGTTGTGATCCACACAATCAAAGGCTTTAGCGTAGTCAATGAAGCAGAAATAGACGTTTTTCTGGAATTCTCTTGCTTTTTCCATGATGCAGCAAATGTTGGCGATTTGATCTCTAGTTCCTCTGCCTCTTCTAAACCCAGCTTGTACTTCCGGTAGTTCTCGGTTCGCATACTGCTGAAGCCTAGCTTGTAGGATTTTGAGCATCACCTTGCTGGCATGTGAAATGAGCGCAATGGTGCGGTAGTTTGAACACTCTTTGGCGTTGCCCTTCTTTGGAATTGGAATGTAAACTGACCTTTTCCAGTCTTGTGGCCACTGTTGAGTGTTCCAGATTTGTTGGCATATTGAATGCAGCACTTTAACAGCATCATCTTTTAGGATTTTAAATAGCTCGGCTGGAATACTGTCATCTCCGCTAGCTTTGTTGTTACTAATGCTTCCTAAGGCCCACTTGACTTCACTCTCTAGGATGTCCAGCTCAAGTTCAGTGACCGCACTATCATGGCTATCAGGGACATTCAAATCTTTCCTGTATAGTTCTTCTGTGTATTCTTGCCACCTCTTCTTAATCTCATCTGCTTCTGTTAGGTCCCTGCCTTCTTTGTCCTTTATCATGCCCGTCTTTGCACAAAACGTTCCCTTGAGATCTCCAATTTTCTTGAAGAGATCTCTAGTCTTTCCCATTCTGTTGTTTTCCTCAATTTCTTTGCATTGTTCATTTAAGAAGGCCTTCTTGGCTCTCCTTGCTATTCTCTGGAACTCTGCATTCAGTTGGGTATATCTTCCCCTTTCTCCCTTGCTTTTCGCTTCCCTTCTTTCGTGAGCTACTTGTAAAGCCTCATCAGACAGCCACTTGGCTTTCTTGCATTTCTTTTTCTTTGGGACGGATTTCGTTGCTACCTCCTGAACAATGTTACGGACCTCCGTCCATAGTTCCTCAGGCACTCTGTCTATCAGGTCTAATCCCTGAAATCTATTCCTCACCTCCACTGTATATTCATCAGGGATATGATTTAGGTCATACCTGAACGGTTTAGTGGTTTTCCCGACGTTCTTCAATTTAAGCCGAAATTTTGCAAGAAGCAGCTCATGATCTGAGCCACAGTCAGCTCCAGGTCTTGTTTTTACTGACTGTATGGAGCTTCTCCATCTTTGGCTGCAAAGGACATAATCAATCTGATTTCGATATTGACCATCTGGTGACGTCCATGTGTAGAGTCGCCTCTTGTGCTGTTGGAAAAGAGTGTTTGCTATGATCAGCATGTTCTCTTGGCAAAACTCTATTAGCTTTTGTCCTGCTTCATTTTGTACACCAAGGCCATGCCTGCCTGTTATCCCAGTGATTTCTTGACTTCCTACTTTAGCATTCCAATCCCCTATGATGAAGAGGACATCTTTTTTTGGTGTTAGTTCTAGAAGGTGTTGTAGGTCTTCATAGAACCGATCAACCTCAGCTTCTTCGGCATCAGTGGTTGGGGCATAGACTTGAATTACTGTGATGTTGAATGGTTTGCCTTGGATTCGTACTGAGATCATTCTATCATTTTTAAGATTGTACCCCAGTACTGCTTTTCCCACCCTTTTGTTGACTATGAGTGCTACTCCATTTCTTCTAAGGGATTCTTGCCCACAATAGTAGATATGATGGTCACCTGAATTAAATTCGCCCATGCCTGTCCATTTGAGTTCGCTGATTCCCAAGATGTCGATGTTCAATCTTGCCATCTCATGTTTGACCACCTCCAGCTTACCTTGATTCATTGATCTGACATTCCAGGTTCCTAAACAATATTGTTCTTTACAGCATCGGATTTTCTTTTCACCGCCAGACACATCCACAGCTGAGTGTCCTTTCAGCTTTGGCCCAGCCGCTTCACTCTTTCTGGCGCTACTTGGAAATACCCTCTGCTCTTCCCCAGTAGCATATTGGACACCTTCCGACCTGAGGGGCTCATCTTCCAGCGTCATATCTTTTAGCCTTGTGATACGTTCCATGGGGTTTTCTTGGCAAAAATACTGGAGTGGGTTGCCATTTCCTTCTCCAGTGGACCACATTTTGTCAGAAAACTCAGAACCTGTCCGTCTTGGGTGGCCCTGCACGGCATAGCTTATGGCTTCACTGAGTTACGCAAGCCCCTTCGCCACAACAAGGCAGTGATCCATGAAGGGGAATACAGATTAATACTGTAGGTGTAAAATATTATCAACAGAAATGGGGAAAGGATCTACAACGGGAAATTTCTTCATAAGTTTAGTCTCTCCTTTTTGTACCTGGAAGCCAGTTTACTGTGAGCTCAGTGTTGAGAGAGAACTCTATAAAAATGGCAATGCAATGGCATTTAATGTCTTCAAAATTAGACAAGATCTATAACATTAGAAATAGTGACTGTTTGTATTGTGCTAAAAACACAATAGGTTTTTATTTGTGTGTGTTGCATGTGCTGCAGAGCTCAAGCATATTTGAAAAGGATTATCCAAGTAATATCCCTTACAAGTGTTAATGTATCTATAGACCTTCTTACAGGTCTTCTTATTTTTATACGATATAGTCCCTAGAAAGAAATATGAGGAAGAATTAAACGCGCTAGCAGTTGCTAGACTGGTTTATGTTTATGTAAAGAGATACCATCAGTACAAGAATGGTTGGGGCTGTGGTGGGATATTCTTTTATTAAATTGACACCGTTTTGTAATATTCTGCCTTTTGTAAATATATTTTATCTTAGAGAAGGGTTTTTATAATATGGAGTTATGTTTTGACATCTGTATACATTTATTTTTAAAAATTAAAAAGAGAAAAAGTGGTACTGAGGGCCTTACTCTTTGTTTTTAATACTCATTTTGAATCTAATTCCAGGTAGCATTAGTAGGTAGGACCCCTGTCTATCAGCTTAAGATGATGCACCAGCTACACTCTTTCCCGGAGAAGGCAGACCTAGCCACAGCCATTCATTCCACAGTAACGTCCAGGTGTCAGGAGGTTGCCCCTGCCGCCTTCTGAAATCCTCAGGTAGCCAGAATCAACACGCAGACAATAGGGCTCTTTTCCAAGGCTTTATTCCCATTCAACCTAATGACGCTTACAGATGCTAATTGCTTGATCCTATGAGCGAAACTTAAGAGAGCTGCCTACTCGGAGGTTCTAACCTTAGGAATCAGTTGATCTCCGTTTGGAGGGGAAGGCGGGAAACCTCTGTACTTATGAGCTAGGAGGAGAGAGTCCACCCTTTTCCCATGGGGCATTTGGGCGCCGCTGTTGCCGTCGTGCCAAGCAGGCAGAGCGCCTCCTCTCAGCACCCGCCATCTCCCGCTTGACGCTGCACCGGCGCCTAGCATCCAGAAACTGCTGTTGCTCCTCCCTCTCCCTGCCAGGGTCACTATCACTCTCAGGAATGTGTACCGGGAGGGGCTCTCCCCCTGGCTGCTCCTCTGAACAGCGCACGGGTTCCTCTCCCGCGGTTTCTATCTCTTCCTCAGAATCAGAACTGCTTTGGGGCTCTCTGGGCTCCGATCCAACACTGATACCAGGTTGGACTACTGTAATCTCCTCTACATGGTGCTGCATTTGAAGATAGAAGAGAAACTTCAGTTGTTGCCAGATAATCTAGCCATACTCCTGCGTGGAGTTTGCAACATGGAGGATATAATTCTGATGTTATTTCATCTGCCTTGGTTACAAATTTGTTTCTGAGTTCAATTCAAGGTACTGGTGCTAACCTCTATAGCCCAAGGACCAGGATACCTGAGTGAACATCTCTTCCCACATCTCCTTACATGAGATAAGATGGCAGGTGTCCCCCATCTTCAGATGGGGGGCAGGTGGTCATGAAAGACATACCCTCTTTATTTGTGGCACTGTGTCTTTAGAATAGTCTCCCAGCAGAGGTCCACCTGGCTCAGTGTCTGCCAGCCTTTCAATGGGTAGTGAAGACCTAGCTCTCTTTTATATATAAAAAAAACAAAGACACGACCGAGGTACTTTTGGTGGGAGACAAGAGGAGGCAGGGGGATGTTGACCTGGTGTTGAATGGGGTACAGCTACCCTTGAAAGACCAGGTCCGCAGCCTGGGGGTCATTTTGGACTCCCAGCTGTCCATGGAAGCTCAGGTGTCAGCTGTGAGCCGGACAGCGCTGTATCAACTCCATCTGATACGGCGGTTGTGCCTTCCCGACCATCTGCTCCCATTGGTAGTACGTGCCCTGGTCTCCTCTCGTTTAGACTACTGTAATGCGCTCTACGTGGGGTTACCCTTGAAGACAGTTTGGAAGCTGCAGCTGGTACAGAACGCGGCAGCTCGACTGATTAAAGGCAGCCGCCGGCGAGATCACATCACTCCTGAAGGACTTGCACTGGTTACCAGTTGTTTTCCGGGCCAAATTCAAGGTGTTGGCTTTGACCTTTAAAACCCTATATGGTTCCGGCCCAGCCTGTCTTATGGAGCGGCTCCAGCAGCACCAGACAGGCCACTTAAGAAGATCAGCCTCAGATGGCTTTCTCTCTGTCCCATCAGCCAGGACAGCTAGACTGGTGGGGAAGAGGGAGAGGGCCTTTTCTGTAGTGGCCCCCACTCTGTGGAACTCCTTCCCTAGGGAACTCTGCCATGGCCCTGCTTTAATGAGCTTCCGTCGTGCATTAAAAACATGGATGTTCAGGCAGGCATTTGGGGTGGGTTAGGGTATTTTAGAAAATGTTTTATTGTAGAATTTTATTGTTTTAAACTGTTTTATTGTATGCTGTACATCGCCCAGAGTGGCTGGGTGACCAGCCAGATGGGCGATTAATAAATTTAAGAAGAAGAAGAAGAAGAAGAAGAAGAAGAAGAAGAAGAAGAAGAAGTCAAGTGATTTTATTTTAAGTGATAAATATTCCTTTGTCATGAATACTCATAAGCTTCCCTGGATTTACATTTGAATTGTTACTGCTAGCTTCTCTGATGTGTGACATTATTAGTAAAACAAAGACCTTTGTTGTTGTTGTTGTTGTTGTTGTTGTGACTAGGCTTAGAGGATGACATACTAGCTGTGATGCTGGAACAAAGTTGTTGCCTGCTATTTTCTGAGAATTCCCTTATATCAAAAAGAGAGAATCTGCCGCAGGAGGATCTCTGTGGACATCCTGTTTGGGTGGCCTGAGCCTGTCTCTTCAGGTTTCATTCTTTAGGTCTGATGTGTAGTGAGTTCTTATCAAAACTAATACTATCTGAAGTACTAGGCTTCCAGTGGTCACACAACCAACAGCAAGATTTCTACAACGTGAGTAATATTACTCAAGACAGTATCTCCTTAAACTTGAGTGTTGTTTCAGGGTCTCTGTATCAGTTACATTTTCTAGCTGTATTTTGCTGAATATTTTGCTCTGAGTTTGTGTAAATGCATCACATATATTTAAACGCATGCACGCTTGTACTCTCCAAATTTAGGTATGGGTGTATTACATTTAAACTTGAAATTTCAGTCCCTAAAACGAATTATATATGACACTCAAGATAGGCTCATGCTGCATTTTTTAATATTTTTTGCTCAACGTTATATGGACTGCAGCACACTTGTTTGTATGCCACATCACGTTGAAAATTACTAATTTTTCTATTTTTTTCCTATGCTGTTTTGTTCTACTTCACAAAGAATTTCATTTCTCTTCTACCATTGTGATTATTGTTGCTAATGCCATGTTTTTTGTTTCCAAAATTATTTTTAGGATGTATACAATAAGTATAATTGTATAAATTATTTTAATAATACTTTTTAATAATATTTTAATAATAAAATAAATTATTTTAAATTCTAATTTAATAGGGCACCACAAAATATCTTACAGCAACAGAAAACATGATTGTTCTTAAATATCAGCTTTTAACTTTCAATTTCATTTAACATCTCTTTTTAAAACAAAGTATATGTGCTGATAGCTGAAGTCCAGATATGTTAAATCTGAGAACAGGCCACAGAATTTGAAACTTGTCAGCATATCTTTTCACATTCTAGCAGTCTTACTCAAAATTTGTTCATGATCAGAGAATCATGATCCTGAATAGATGATAACACTAAGGGGATTCAAAAATAACACATTTGTTTTGAATTTTGCAGCATGTGGTTATAGACTGAGGAGTTCTTGTTTTTGTTTCTCTTGGTTGTGCAGTGAGAGTGCCTGTAAGTTTTGGAGACCTGCAGCTCTAACCATGCTTGAATAAAGACAATGATGGCAGTGAGTTTCTGTCCAGAGTTAATCAGCTGCAGAATTTGTAAACTGCACATATGTCAGAGTTGAAAATGTTAGCACTCTAGTAGAAGCTTGAAAAGGTTAGATCTGATAAAAGCCATCAGCAGTTAAAGAAAGTGATTTATGGGACTGTAATGACACAAAATGCCTCATTTATCACTCCTATATAGATAGGTTAAGGTTTCAGTGTCATACTTTAAAAACTTGACCACTTAGAATTGTCAAAATAGGTCCTTAATTGCCCATCATGCATTTCAGTTTGAATTTCCCTGTCTAGATTTTCTTCTGAAGTTTTTTCTCATATTGCTGTTTTTCTCATGTTGCTTTCCATGTGGTTTTGTTTGATGTCATTCAAATTTAATACTTTTTGAAAAGTGTATTATTAGTTATGCAGACCTTTTTATTGGCTAATCCTGTGAACATGAATACTCACATATTGCTCATGTATGTTTTTATAAATGTATGTAGAACATGAAACAAAATAAGTTCAACTGTATGCTAGGCATATTTTACTAATTCTTTTAGCGTAATGCTGTAACGTGTAGCTATAATCAATTTTATACCCACCTGGATTTAATTATTTAACACGAATCAGTCAATGGAAATATTTCTATAACCAGTTTGTATGGACAACACATTAACAAGGCAATAATTCTCCATCCCCAAACTTGAAAATATCCATTTTGCTAGAAGAAGGTATATTTCCTGTCTCAATCTTCCATAAACATACATTTTTTTACTAGATACATAAATGTTGACTGTTGTGTTTTATATAAATATGTTTACCATTCATGTAAGATAGCCCAGCAACATTGTGACATTGGCATATTGCCATAGATCATTGATATCATAAGACAATCAAAGCAAAAGCTTATTAGTCCATGAATTATGTAAGTTCATTATGTGATTTCAACAGGGCTTTTTTAAATATAACACTGAGGCAAATTTTGTACTTGTGGTTGCTAAATTAAAAATGGTCTCTTTGCATGATTTTTAACGTGTTGTCTAAATGTCTAAAAAAGAAATGTGTTAAAATACCTTAATTACAGGGCAATAAGAAGAGAAAGCACAAGCCTTTTAGCATATCATCTTTTAACAGTTTCTATAAAAGATAAAGAAATCATTCCAGGCTGTCTTACATAGCTGTCAGAAAGACTAAAATGCAAGGTGCTCCATAGAGCCTTAAAGACTTTTCTGTGAAACAGATTTAATTTTTTAAAATAGATGACTATTTTTTAAAATAAAATCTCATGTTCTAAAGCAGGGGTGCAAAATGAGGCAGCATCCACAGAAAAAAGGGGAAAAATGCTGTAGGAACAGGCCCTATGGTTCCAACCATAGAACACTTTGCTCCTAAAGTGTCCTTAGGGAATTCTGGGAAGCAGTGCTTGAAGTCTCCTGCCTGCTTCCTAGGATGCTCTAGGAACAAGTTCATATGGCAGGAACCATAGATCCTGTTCCTAGCACAGTTCCCCCCTCCCCACCACCTTTCCCCCCTTTTTTTCTGAAAACATTCCAGGTAACAGAGTGTCAAATATCAGGCTCCTTCAGCAAGAGAGTGGATAAGAGGAGAGGGAAGGCTAAGAGCCAGAGCTCCTGGATGGCTGTGTGGTTTGAGAACCAAGATTTCTGGGAGGAGTGATCAAAGCAGGTGCCAGGGCTCTGAAAAGCTCTTCAGCAAGAGTTGAAGCATGCAAGTGGTGGGGGTCAGTGGGGGGTACGTGTGAGTGAGGTGTATGTTGTATGTGAGTTGTATGTGAACGTGTGTGTATGTGTGGGCCCAGCAGATACTGGATGCAGCCCTAGAGGTCAAAAAGTTTGTGCACTCCTGTTGTAAATGCATTAATAGGGATAAACGTTTTGTTACTATGGAAGAGGAAGAAGCAGCCCATGTATCTTTTATGTTTAGTAAACAGTGAGACGCTTAAACATTTTTTAAAACAATGCTGCCCTCAGTATGAACTTGCACTCTAGATACTACATATCTTGAATGGGTTGAGGAGGAAGGATTTTTAAAATGGAATTGATGAGGTGAAAGGGACCTTTCTGTAGATAAACTCAAAAATGATGGAGATTTTGTATACATTGTCCATATAGGTTGATCATATAAATATACTATTTAATTTAATATTTATTTATTTATCGCCCATCTGACTGGTCACCAAGCCACTCTGGGCGATGTACGAAGTATACAATAAAACGGTTTTAAAAAATAAAATTCTACAATAAAAACATTTTCTAAAATACCCTAATCCACCCCAAATGCCTGCCTGAACAACTATGTCTTTAATGCACAGCGGAAGCTCATTAAAGAGGGGGCATGGCGGAGTTCCCTAGGGAGGGAGTTCCACAGAGTGGGGGCCACCACAGAAAAGGCCCTCTCCCTCATCCCCACCAGTCTAGCTGTCCTGGCTGATGGGACAGAGAGAAGGCCATCCGAGGCTGATCTTGTTAAGCGGCTTGTCTGGTGTTGCTGGAGGCAACTCTTATACTAGCCACTATTGTCTTGATAAATATGCTTATTGTGTACATTTTGTAATATACTTACAATTGCAACCATTCTCACCATTAAGTATATTACCTTTGCTTCAGTAATGCCACTGATCCCATTTTTAAATGTGAAAATGCATTTATTTGCCCTTCTGAGCATAGTTATTTTAAAAGCTCAATTAACAGTGACTCTGAGGATGTAATTGAGCTAAACTGCTTTTTGCACACTAGAAAATGGGTAACCCAACAGTGTGAGAGTTGCTTAGAAATAACTTTGACTTGTTCATATTTTAAAGCTTGGCCCCTTTCCTCATCTGTCTCTTGTTCTGTGAAGGTTTTTGTAAGCTTGGTTTGCTCTTACCCCAGAGCAAGTCCATCAGTTACATTGACCAACTGGTTTGTCATAGCCAAGTACCAAATGAATTTATGTGAAAGTTACCTTTGTTTTTGTGGAGCTTGTTTTTCCGATAAATCTACTTTTCCGAAGTGATTTTCATCACATGCTTTCAGTAGGTTTGAAAACTCATTTTCTGCAAATATCATAGTTTTTGCTTTAGGTACAATTCTAATACTGAGATACAGTGATTTCTAAATATGTCTTTTTTTTTTAAGTCTGCTTATTTAGATCTTCCGAATCAAAATAAATGTGTTTATCAGAATCCCGTCTACCTGACTTACTGTTCATTTGAAATACTCAGTTTCTTTAGCATATGCATGAAACTGAAGAGAAAAGCATCTAACAAAAGCAAAGAAGACAACACTTGGATCCAGAGATGTCTTGCACAAGCAGAAAGGCACATACTTTTGCAGGGCTTGCAGAAGGCAGACCTGCCAAATTCTCCTGATTTTCCCCGACTCCATCACACAGCATTCCAGAAGGTCCCTTGATTCTAAAGAGTGGCCTTTGGGGGCTGTGGCGGAAGAGCCAGGAAAGCTTTGCACGAATGCACTTCCAGTTGTCCATCTCTAGATCCAGCCCATTGCATTTAGGATAGCTAATACTCTGGAAGACAGAAACAAAATTCAAAGTGATCTTGATAGGCTGGAGTGCTGGGCTGAAAACAACAGAATGAAATTTAATAGGGATAAATGCTAAGTTCTGCACCTAGGAAAAAGAACCAAATCCACAGTTACAAGATAGAGGACACTTGGCTCAACAGATCTAGGTACTTGGCTGGATCTAGATACTTGAGGCAAGTATCACCCATCTTGTAACTGTGCGTTTGTTTTCTTTTTCCTAGGTGCAGAATTTGACATTTATCCCTGTTAAATGTCATTCTGTTGTTTTCTGCCCAGCGCTCCAGCCTATCAAGATCACTTTGAATTCTGTTTCTGTCTTCCAGGGTATTAGCTATCCTGCCCAATTTTGTGTCAACTGCAAATTTGATAAGCATTCCCTGCACCTCCTCATCCAAGTCACTAATAAAAATGTTGAAGAGCACTAGGCCCAGGTCTGAGCCCTGCGGTACCCCGCTTATTACCTCTTCTCAGTTTGAGAACATCCCATTGATAAGCACCCTTTGAGTCCGAGTCTGTAGGCAACTGTGGATCCACCTCATAGTTGTTTCATCTAGCCCACTTTGAGCTAGTTTGCTCATCAGGATATCATGAGGCACTTTGTCAAAAGCTGTGCTGAAGTCAAGATATATTATGTCCACAGCATTCCCACAGTCCACAAGGGAGGTGCCCTGATCAAAAAATGAGATGAGATTAGTCTGGCAGGATTTGTTCTTGATGAATCCATGTTGGCTTCGAGTAATCACTGCATTGTTTTCAAGGTGCTTACAGATGGATTGCTTTATCATCTGCTCCAGAATTTCCCCAGGGATTGATGTCAGACTGACTGATCTGTAGTTCCCAGGTTCCTCCTTTTTGCCATTTTTGAAGGTAGGAATAACATTGGCCCTCCTCCAATCATCTGGCACTTTACCTGTCCTCCATGATTTCTCAAAGAGAATAGACAGCGGTTCCGAGAGTTCTTCTGCCAGTTCCTTGATTACTCTAGGATGCAGTTCATCTGGCCCTGGTGATTTGAACTCATTCAAAGTAATTAGGTGTTCCTTGACTATATGCCTGTTGATCTCAAGCTGCAATCCTGCCCCTTCAGCCTGTACTTCACCTTTGCCGGGGGGATGATAGAGCCTCTTTTGAGAGAAGACTGAGCCAAAGTAGGAATTGAGCACTTCTGCCTTTTCCTTGACTTCTGTTATCATTTTGTCATCCTTACTGACTAGCTGAACCACCATTTCTTTCCTCTGTCTTTTACTATGCACATACCTGAAGAAAGCCTTTTTGTTGCTTTTAGCATCCCTCACTAACCTCAGCTCGTTCTCAGCTTTAGCCTTCCTGACGCCATCCCTGCAATTCTGTGCTACCTGCCTGTACTCTTCCTTTGTAGATTGGCCTTCCTTCCACTTCCTGTACATGTCCTTTTTTGTTTTCAGGTCATCTTTAAGCTTTTTGTGAAGCCACATTGGCTTCTTCTGTTGTCTTCCACCTTTTTTTCTTGTTGGAATTGTTTGTAATTGTGCCTTTAGAATTTCCTTTTTAAAAAACTCCCACCCATCTTGGACTCCTTTTCTCATTAGAGTCACTTGCTATGGGAGCTTACTTATCATTGTTCTGAGTTTATTAAAATCAGCTTTCCTAAAATCCAGGGTACGTGTTTGCTACACTTGATTTTTGCTTCCTTTAGAACCAAGAACTCAAGTATAACATAGTCACTTTCCCCCAGAGTTCCCATAACTGCTACTTTATCCACTAAGTCATCTCTGTTGGTTAGGATCAAGTCAAGGATAGCTGATCCTCTAGTTCCTTCCACTACTTTTTGTAGGAGGTTATTATCAGCAACACAAGTCAGGAATCTCTTGGAGGTGCCATGTTTTGCAGAATTTGTCTCCCAACAAATATCGGGGAAATTGAAGTCCCCCATTACTACTACATCATGCTTCCTTGAAACCTTGGCAATTTGCTTTTCAAAAGTTTCATCCTTGTCTTCTCCTTGATTGGGTGGCCAGTAGTAGACTCCAACCACCATGTTCCTTTTATTCTTTGCTCCATTTATTTTAACCCAGGTGCTCTCAATGGGGCTACCAAGCTCATCCTCCTGTATTTCTATACAAAGATACGTATTTTTAACATATAGTGTGACTCCACCTCCCTTTCTGTTCCTCCTGTTCTTTTTGTACAAGTTATATCCTTCAATTTCCTGTATTCCAGTTGTGGGAGTCATCCCACTGTCAGGGTTGGATCGGAGCCCAGAGAGCCCCAAAGCAGTTCTGATTCTGAGAAAGAGTTAGAAACCACAGGACAGGAACCCGCACGCGTTTCAGAGGAGCAGCCGGGGGAGAGCCCCTCCTGAGAGTGATAGTGACCCTGGCAGGGAGAGGGCAGAGCAACAGCAGTTTCTGGATGCTAGGTGCCGGTGCACCCTCAAGCGCGAGATGGCGGGCGCTGAGAGGCGGCGCTCAGCCCACTTGGCGCAACGGCAACAGCGGCGCCCTGATGCCTCATGGGAAAGGGGTGGACTCTCTCCTCATAAGTACAGCGGTTTCCCACGTTCCCCTCCAAATGGAGATCAACTGATTCCTAAAGTTAGAACCCCTGAGTAGGCAACTCTCTCAGGTCTCACCCGTAGGCTTAAGCAATTAGCATCTGTAAATGTCATTAGGTTGAATGGGAATAAAGCCTTGGAAAAGAGCTCTATTGTCTGCGTGTTGATTCTGGCTACCTGAGGATTTCAGAAGGCAGCAGGGGCGACCTCCTGACACCCACCAAGTTTCAGTTACACCTATCAAGTCATAATTTCCCTCCTGTATTAAGAGTTCAAGTTCGTTCTGTTTGTTTCCCATACTCTGGGCATTAATGTATAGACATTGACGACCATGTACTTTATAGTCTGGCTTTCTTCCTACATGTTTCTGATGACTATTATTGGGTGCTATTAGAGCTGTTCTCCGTTGTGGTGCACAAGCCTTCATCCATTGTTATTCCCAACTTTACGTCTCCCTCCCCTGTAGGATTCAGTTTAAAGCCCTCCTGATGAAGTTCTTTATGCTGTGGCCAAACACATTCTTCCCAGCCTTTGTGAGGTGCAACCCATCCCTTGCCAACAGTCCATCTTCCTGGAAGTATAGCCCATGGTCCCAGAATCCAAATCTCTCATGCCAGCACCACCTTCGTAGCCAGTCATTAACCCGGAGTATTTTTCTTTCCCTTTCTGTCCCTCTTCTAACTACTGGAAGGATAGATAAGAAAACTATCTGGGCCCCAAAGGTCTTGAGTTTCCTTCCCAAAGCTTCAAAGTCTCACATGATTTCTTCATAGCTCTTCATAGCTTCATAGTTGCCAAGGACTGCCGAAGAAGAAGGCAGAAAGTGGATGATGGTATACAACAATATACAATGCTCCAAGCTTTTAGTTGGGTGTAGAGTGTTTAGCACACAGAGACTGAAGAGAAGCTGAGAATGGATTCACAAGTGTTGATAGAAAAGCATGGCTTTTGAGAGTGGGATAGGTTACAGCCAACAGCAGATGTTATGACCAGTAAAAATATGTGAGGAGATATTGCAGCATCTGAGAAGTATGGACTGCTAAATGTTTTGAATGGGTGCACTATGGTCTTAGAATGGGTAACAATGGTCTTAGAGGAGATTTTTTATTTATTTTCATGACATATAAGTTTATCCTGTCAGGTTTTCTATATAGTTTCATCATCTTCTTTCTTCCATATAGTAGAGAAAAATGTGAACCTCTCAGCTTTTAAGTTAAACTCTTGAAAAGTTTTTTCAGCTGAGTACAGTGATCTTTAAATCATTGTAGAGTTTGAGCCCAGTTCCTCACTATGTGTCACCTAACTGGTGATTATATTTCATTGCTATCTTCACGCATTGTAAAGCTTGTAGAACACCATGTATTGCCTAAGATAAATACAGCGTTTTCCATCTTCGTCAGTATGAATAAAGACTATTTTAACACAAGCATTTAGATTCCTGAATGTATTTAGTTTTGAACACAATTTTGACAGTGAGATGTACAAATGTCCTATTTAATCAGAGTATGCAAGACAATGTGTATGCCAAATATCAGCTTTCTAGATCATGTGAAAGCATTGTAACAGTTTTTCTCTCAAGAGTTAGTGAGGCCCATACATTTATAACTGTATAAATATATGATGATGGTTAATATAGCACCATCAATGTACATGTTCCTTTACAAAGTAAGAAAATACAGATCTCAGCAAGCCCTTCAGGGAGGAGGGGCAATAAAGGGAGGAGAGGAAGAAGGAAGCAAGCGTAAACAGTCATGACCTCTAAAGAGTAGATTCATTTCAGTAAACTTTTGAACTCTTGTCAAAGTACTAATAGTTGTGGTGTCTGATACTCTGGAACCCTTATTGAAACTAGATTCTGAAACTGCAGTAATAGGATGTTTTATATCAAGGGTGGGTGGAAAGAGCCAAATTTGGACGTTCTCAATCATATTTTCATCCTCTCATGACATTCCGGCATGAGTTGCCCTTGGAGAATGTCTTGCTTCTTGCCAAGAGACTGACTGGCTTCTAGCAAGGTGGGAATGTCCAGTATAGAGAAAGGAACCCGAGAGGGCCATAGACACAGTGTTGTAGAGGCAGTGCATCATCAGTTAGACACAGCAGAACCCCGCCAAAATACTGCATGTAGCAAGGAGGCTATCTAGAAGATACCTGAGTACCTGAAACATAAGGTCTGTTTACACTCAGCCTACTCAGTCGAAATGATTGGTTGTGCCGTGTAATGGGACTTTCTCTGGAGCATAGTTACAGGGGGAAAGGAAATCACCTGCCTCCCAATTCTGCTAACAGAAGCAGTTCCATTAGTGGAAAAACATCATTGAGTTTTACCCTTGGTGATGGAAAGGCATTCCAGCCTTTGCTACAGAGTGAAGAACAGAATATGTCAATAGATCAAATGAAGTTCACAAATGAGTTTTACTGACTGTGCCCTAATGGAAAGGAGGAAACCATCTTAGGCAACTGTAATGCTGTTAGTTGCGATTGCCTTCTGAGGTCAAATTCAAGGTACTAATGTAGATCTACAGAATCAAATGTATAAGGCCCTACATACTATAGACACTGTGTCATTATCACTGTGGCCTCTTGTTACTGCCGTTTGCTGAGAATACAGTAAAAGCTATTCTTTCTGGATGCTTCCACAGTCCTGAGAAGTTCATCAAAACTTTTTGTGGTCAACTTTACTAGGCAACCTTAATTTTCTTTTTAATGACAGGTTAGCATGAAGGATGATTCGGATTTTTGCTTTGTTTGTTTTTGGTATTATATACTAAGAAACGGACCCAGCTTTGCATAGGTTAGAATAGCTCTTCAGTTGACAAGCATTATCTGTTTTATTTTCATAGACTTTGCTGGGGTTAAACATTATGGAGGGATTTCTCCATTTGTACAGCAGCTTTGGGGAAACTTTGTTGTATCAGGTCAAGGAGAAGGTCTAGTATGTGCTGTGCCCTGTTAGTACCATAAAATGTTTGTAGGGTTGTTTTTTTAGAAATATGGTTTTTGATCCACTTTATCTCATGGAAGTTCATAGATCTGTCCCTGGGCATGCACAGAACAAACCTGCAGGAGGAAGGAGTATAATGTGAGTATGGCTGGTTCCCAGGGAGGAGGAATAGAAGGGAAGGAGTTGGATTAGGTGAGCAGGGAGGTTTTTATGTCAGTTTTAAGGTCAAGCCATTGGGAGACAGTGAGGTTTGGGTGAAAAATGAGAACTGCAGTGTTAATTCTACTTTAAACATAAATAGACAGACATAATAAATGACAAATAATTACAATAGAATGTCTATCAAAATTATTGTGCAACTCTAATCAAGCTGTAAAAACAATGAAAAAATAAATAAATAAATGTAAATTAAATAAAAATGAACTTTATAAATATGGTATTTAAACATTAAGTCATACCCAGCAATACATATGGTTCAGTATAATCCTGACCTTATTATTCTAAAAGGAAATGATCAGATTCCACTTTTCTGTAAACTTATTTCTCTGTTGACTCCCTTCTCCAACACTATGTAAGTTAATTTGATAATATAATATCCCATAACCTGTTAGTCTACTCATCAGACAATGAAGGACTAGTTTTCTTCCAGTTGTAAACAATGATCATGTGAGCTGCTGTTCACATATGCACAACTATTTCAGCGCCCTCTTCATGTACTTAAGATAACATAATAGAACTACCCATGGATGAGATAATATATCATATCCTGTCATAACTTCCATTTTTTTCAAAATTAATAACCAGTAACTTCCAATTCTTAGACATGACCCCCAAATTTCAAACATGTCTGCTTTCACCGAACCACATCTTCCGCAGGGCAACCTCAGTACCACCCACAGATCACCTTGAAAGAACTGTTTATGATTCATACACAATCTTGTTTTAGGTAAAGTAATCCATTCCCACTTCCATATTTCTGCTGCTATTCTCCTGGAAAAGTCTTTTATCCACTTAATTGGCAGGCAGGGGTTGGACTAGATGACCTTCAAGGTCCTTTCCAGATCTATCATTCTATGTGGATGGTATTGGTTGCCCGTTGGGTACTTGAAATATGGAATGGTAACTTCAGTAACATGATAGCTTGAGTTGCATAGATTCCATGTGTCTATTCCAGTGAACAGACAAATCTGGGATTTAGATCCACTACTCTGCCATTGACAGCCATCCAGCTCCAAGGTAGTGGTGAAGCTGGAACTAATCATAGCATAGGATACCATACCATATCCATATCACCTAAGTAACATGACTGTTAAGAACATGACCTGTTAAGGGCATTGCTGTGGAGTGGAGTGCTGAGGAGGAAAAGGGCATCCCCCCCAAAACAAGCATAGATTCCCATCACAGTGTGCTTGGGTTGAAGCTGCCTTGAGATCCAGTGTGGTGTAGTGGCTAGAGTGTTGGACTGGGAGTCAAGATATCCGGGTTCTAGGCCCCACTCGGCCATGGAAGCTCACTGGGTGACTTTGGGCCAGTCCTGGACTCTCAGCCCAACCCAGCTCACAGGGTTGTTGTGAGGATAAAATGGAGGAAGAGGATTATGTACACTGCCTTTGGTTCCTTAAGGAGGAAAAAAGGTGGGCTATAAAATTAATAAATAATAAATAAATATCAAGACAGACCACTTGTCTGTCTAGGTCAATACTGAGACCCAGACTGGCTAGTGGCTCTCCAGTGTTTCAGGCAGTGATGTTTCCCACTCCTGGGTTTTCACCATCTTGAATAATTTGAAGTCATCTGTAAACTTAGCTACTTCATGGCTCACCCCATCTCCAGACCATTTATTAATAACTTAGCACCACCTCCAATACACCCTTAAGGGAACCCACTACTTACTTCTATTCATCATGAGAGCTGTCAATTTATTCTTATACTGTTACGGAGGATTTCCTTTCCTCAGTGTTGCCACCACTTATGGGGAAGCTGCTCTTCACTAGGCAATCCCACCTATGTGGTTTCTTATTTATAGAAAATGCTTGTATTTCAGGGTCTAAGAAACTATCTGCCACTATAAGTCAGTTCCACAAGCTGACCTTTTTCTGCTGCCACCAATTCCGTTAGAATATTTTAAAACCTCCTTCCAGCAGGTATAACAGGCTTAATTAGACCTGAGATGGGCACCAACACTAGAGACAAAATGAACTATTAAACAAGTAATTTATTAAAGGGATATTTTGTACATAAGGGATTACTAATATTTACTTCTGATTTTTCAAAAGACTGCTTAGTGGCAATTCTTAAGGATTCAAGAGACGCTGTTGCTGCTACAAGCCTCTTAATGACTTCTTTTACCTGGGCCAAATTCCCTAAACCTCCACCCCAATCAGATACACTCACAACCAGGTCCAGATCATGGGTACAGTCTTCATCTGACTCCCAAAGATCCTCCTGCTGTATTCCTGACAGTTTATCTGGGTTTTTACTGCCTGCTTGTTTAACCTTCTTCTAGCAAGATCTTAGGGCACCCTCCTGGCATAACATAGCCACTTGCTTCCTAATCCTGATCACCAGCCACATGTGGTTACCCCACAAAGGAATAATAGCTTAATATTCAGTCCTTAGCTATTCACTTTCTCCTCAGCTTTCTCCTAGTCCTTTGCACCCCACACCAACCCATAGACCTTCTCCCTCACTCCCCACAGACTGACTAACCAACTTAACTGTCAACTCCTTAACTGTCGTTTCCCAACTGCTCTTTCCACCTAGCTAGAATCCCCAGCCAATCAGAATTGAATTTATCTAATTAGATACATTGTAGGCTCACAGAGGCCATATAGAGTAAGCATTACATAACCACAGCAGTTATAAACAGGACATTTCTTCACAACTGTATTTCCTTTTCTTTAACCAGTTAGCAACCCATAAGAAGGCCGCTATATTTAATTAAGAATTATTAGTAAGAGACTTTGTCAAATGTTTTGTGGAATTTCAAGAATATAATGTCTACTGTCTACAAACTTGATGACTTTCTCAAAGAACTACAAAAGGCTGGTGATGCAAGACTTCCCGTAAAAGAAGCTATGCTGATTTTTCCTCAGCAAGACTTATTCTTCCATATGTTTAATAATGCTAGCTTTAAATAAAACTTTCCAATCTGGAACACACTGTAGGATAGCCTGTCATTTCTTGGCTTTGTTTTGGAATCCTTTTTTTAAAAAATCCATGTTATGTTAGGGAGGCTGATTTTCAAATATTGAAATTATTAGGGCTCTTAAAAAGACTTTACTGGTGCCCCAGATAAATGCCTTAGAAATGTCTTCAGTATTGTTGCTTTCTGAAAGATCATCATAATTCATTCTCACATTTCTTTTTTACATATTAGGCTCACGTAATGGTAATTCATTAAGGCTGTAATCCTAAGCCCATTTACCTGGGCGTAAACTAGATTGAACTCCGTGGGACTTACTTCTGAGTAGACATGCATATCCCGCAATCTAAAAGTAAGCCCTATAGCACTCAATGAGACTATACTTCTGAGTACAACCCTGTATGTATAGGGTTGCAGTTGGTCCATCATCTTTGTCTACTGCCAGACATACCTCTTTGCCACTTCTAAAGTAATGGTATGATGCATGGGCATCTGCAGGAATTTTTCCGGGGAGTGGGGGAGTTGCACAGTGGTATGTGATTGTAATTCATAAGCATAGCACATGCTGCTACAACACATCTGTGCGTTTTCCTTATGTGTCTGCACATGCTTTTAGAAGCCTATGCAGAGTGGCAGAAAATCTTGGAAATTTGACAGCATTAATGCAGAAGAGTATTCTAGACAAGTTTTGCACAAGAGGCATCATGAACTCCAACTTAGCTTTATTTGGAGTGAGGGATAGTTTTAAAAAATCTAAAAACAAGATGGGAAAATGCACAAACACAGAACAGCATTCCTAGGAATGTCATATTGGATATTTTATGGCATAATTGTCTATATATAACTGACAACTTCACATTGGTTGTCCTAGATTGATTTCTTTAATCTTGGAAGTTTTAGTGAATACTAGCAGTACAGACTGTTTTTTAGAGGGGGAGGAAAAATGGGTGTGCTTGATCAGGGTTAGGTTACTACAGGAGCCTGGACTACTCACTTTACTTTTCACATTATTATCAGCCACTTTTCACATCAACATAATACAACATTTGCATGGCTTGAGTTGTGAACTGCAGGAATTTACTTTTGGAATTGCACATTTTGATACATGTTTTTTTAAAAAAAGAAAAGAAGTACCCACGCTACTCTGTGAGGAAAAAAAATCCAAAATCCACAGTTGGGCAATACCTTTATTAGGACCAACCAAAATTCCACAAAATTCTGCAGCGTTTCAGTTTCTCCAGAATTCTTCATTAAGGCTAAGTGGTACAAAAAACAGGGGATAGGGTAAACAAACAAAGTCCAAAAACGTGTGCAGGTCTTATGGCCATGAGGTGTGCAGTGTGAGATTCAGTCTCAAAATGGAGATTTGCATTCTGAATGAATTAATCAGTGGTAGGAAAGAAATGCAAGAAAGCAAAGTGGCTGTCTGATGAGGCTTTACAAGTAGCTCACGAAAGAAGGGAAGCGAAAAGCAAGGGAGAAAGGGGAAGATATACCCAACTGAATGCAGAGTTCCAGAGAATAGCAAGGAGAGACAAGAAGGCCTTCTTAAATGAACAATGCAAGGAAATCAAGGAAAACAACAGAATGGGAAAGACTAGAGATCTCTTCAAGAAAATTGGAGATCTCAAGGGAACGTTTTCTGCAAAGACGGGCATGATAAAGGACAAAGAAGGCAGGGACCTAACAGAAGCAGATGAGATTAAGAAGAGGTGGCAAGAATACACAGAAGAACTATACAGGAAAGATCTGAATGTCCCTGATAGCCATGATAGTGCGGTCACTGAACTTGAGCCGGACATCCTCAAGAGTGAAGTCAAGTGGGCCTTAGGAAGCATTAGTAACAACAAAGCTAGCGGAGATGACAGTATTCCAGCCGAGCTATTTAAAATCCTAAAAGATGATGCTGTTAAAGTGCTGCATTCAATATGTCAACAAATCTGGAACACTCAGCAGTGGCCACAAGACTGGAAAAGGTCAGTTTACATTCCAATTCCAAAGAAGGGCAACGCCAAAGAGTGTTCAAACTACCGCACCATTGCGCTCATTTCACATGCCAGCAAGGTGATGCTCAAAATCCTACAAGCTAGGCTTCAGCAGTATGCGAACCGAGAACTACCGGAAGTACAAGCTGGGTTTAGAAGAGGCAGAGGAACTAGAGATCAAATCGCCAACATTTGCTGCATCATGGAGAAAGCAAGAGAATTCCAGAAAAACGTCTATTTCTGCTTCATTGACTACGCTAAAGCCTTTGATTGTGTGGATCACAACAAACTGTGGCAAATTCTTAAAGTGATGGGAGTACCAGACCACCTTACCTGTCTCCTGAGAAACCTGTACGAGGGTCAAGAAGCAACAGTCAGAACCAGACATGGAACAACCGATTGGTTCAAAATTGGGAAAGGAGTACGACAAGGCTGCATATTGTCACCCTGCTTATTTAACTTATATGCAGAGTACATCATGAGAAATGCCGGGTTGGATGAATCAGAGGTCGGAATTAAGATTGCTGGGAGAATTATCAACAACCTCCGATATGCAGACGATACCACCCTAATGGCAGAAAGCGAAGAGGATCTCAAGAGCCTCTTGTTGAGGGTGAAAGAGGAGAGTGCAAAAGCTGGTTTGAAACTCAACATTAAAAAAACTAAGATCATGGCATCTGGCCCCATCACTTCCTGGCATATAGAAGGGGAAGAAATGGAAGCAGTGACAGATTTTACTTTCTTGGGCTCCAAGATCACCGCAGACGGTGACTGTAGCCATGAAATTAAAAGACGCTTGCTCCTTGGGAGGAAAGCTATGGCCAACCTAGTCAGCATAGTAAGAAGCAGGGACATCACCTTGCCGACAAAGGTTCTTCTAATCAAAGCTATGGTTTTCCCAGTAGTAATGTATGGCTGTGAGAGCTGGACTATAAGGAAGGCTGAGCGCCGAAGAATTGATGCTTTCGAACTGTGGTGCTGGAGAAGACTCTTACGAGTCCCCTGGACTGCAAGGAGGTCCAATCAGTCCATCCTAAAGGAAATCAACCCTGAGTGCTCATTGGAAGGACAGATAATGAAGCTGAAGCTCCAATATTTTGGCCACCTAATGCGAAGAGAAAACTCCCTGGAAAAGACCCTGATGCTGGGAAAGACTAAAGGCCAAAGGAGAAGGGGACGGCAGAGGATGAGATGGCTAGATAGCATCACGGATGCAATGAATATGAACTTGAGCACGCTCCGGGAGAGAGCGCAGGACAGGAAGGCCTGGCGTGCTATGGTCCATGGGGTCACGAAGAGTCGGACACGACTGAACGACTGAACAACAAGGAATGGAACCAGAGGAAGGCTTTTTACCAAAACTGAAGAGCAGCTTTGCACTGATGGTTCTGTTCCCTCCAACCACTAGGTAATACTCACAATTTGGCCTCAACTGACTTTTTAACCTAGTGCACCACCTAAAATTAATCTCCAGCTTTGTTAATATAAAGACTGTCATGTTGCTCTGCACTTCTGCTTTATGCTATCTCAGGAACATGTATGTTTTGCCAAAGGCAAGAGGCAGATTAGTTACAACCAGCCTTGGTGTTATCAGAAATGGAGATCAGCCATTCCTTCTTTCCAAAATGCATTGGTAGGTGTAATCTGATACCTGCAGCACCTATCACTGACTAATTTATTCAGACTGTAAATCTCCATTTTGAGACTGGGTCTGTCTAAACTTCAGACCTCATAGCCATAACATCTGGCCAAATGTTTGGACTTTGTTTCTTCCCCAAGGAAGGATTTCTTGCAGGATCTACATTGTTTTTCACTAGAACCCTGAGATCTACCAATTGGAGTCAGATGTGGAAGGCATATACAGAACTGAAGGATTCTGAGCCCAGGAACTTGTTTCGAGTACCAGGACTGAACAGAGCTCACAGTCCTTCCACACAAAAATCCATTCCTGGTTACCCCAAGCTTTCTTCACTAAAGCAATATAATTTGGGGTAGAGGGAATTCATTTTGTTGTTGCTATTGCTAAACAATTGGTTGTCAGAAATCCTTGCTGATCTACTGCAAATTGCCCAAAGATCTACTAGTAGATCCAGACCTTCCCATTCTTCTTCTCGAGAACTTGAAAGCTTACATAATTTTCTGGAATTTGGGGTGGACCTATTAATGGTATTGCACAAGTGTAGATTTTGGATTTTGTGTATGGTTGCACATTTTTTTTAAAGTCCGAACAGCGTCAAAGAACAGGTCCACCATTTCTTGTAGACATGGTGACTAAGCAATGACAAGACCTGGGCACCAAGTCTACCAGAATAAGTAGACCTAGTCCCTGAAAACTGCATAGCAGATCTACCTCTTTTGTTTCTCAATATGTAGACCTAGTGCCCAGATGTCTTTCCAGCTACTGCTGAAACCCTCAATTCTTTCCCTGGCTTACTTCACCACTGTATTGGCCCATGGGCCAAAGGTCATTACAAGCATGACAGGTTAATATTGGGGGTGGGGTTGACATAGCTTGCTGTCCATTCCGAGGCTCAGCTCTACAGGGCAACACACAATTGATTCACGTACTTTCACAACAGGGTCTTTTATTACTATAATATATGTAAGGTAAAAAGGTAAAGGTGTCCCCAACCAGTCGTGTCCGACTCTAGGGTGCGGTGCTGATCCCCGTTTCTAAGCCGAAGAGCCAGCACTGTCCGAAGACGCTTCCGTGGTCATGTGGCCGGCATGACTGAACACCGAGGTGCACGGAACGCTGTTACCTTTCCCGCCGAGGCGGTACCTATTTATCTCCTTGCAATTTCTTGCTTTCGAACTGCTAGGTTGGCAGAAGCTGGGACTGAAGACGGGAGCTCACTCCGTCACGCGGCACTCGGGTCTCGAACTGCTGACCTGCCGACCTTCCAGTCTGCAGTTCAGCGTCTTAACCACTAAGCCACCGCGGCTTAGTGAGAAGTATTAGTTAATACATGAGAAAACACTAATTTCTGAGGAGCTGCATGGCATATTGGACAGTATCCAGTGGTACTCCTACTCAGAGTAAACCCACTGAAGAGAATTAGCCTACTTTATGTAGGACTGCCATTGGATACTGCTCACGGTCTCAGCTCGAAAGCCTTCACTAAAAGAGAGAGGGAGAGGCCCCACCCAGGCTACCTGCAAGAACTAAAACTTGCATGTTCTCTTTAAAAAATATTTTATTATTACTCAGATTTATAACCACTTTCCACAGAGGAGTCAAAGCAGTAAACATAAAATGCAATGGCATCCAGACAATGATTATAACAATAAACAACACAATAAAAATGAGCAATAAAACTGCACACAACAACACCCTCTAGACTTTAATGAAATGGACTGCTGCTGCAATCAACTTCATAACCCCCTTGCATTTTCCTAAAATAAACAACACACCAGGAGACTGGATAACAACACCGCACTACACTGTAGAGTTGCCGTACAGTACTGTAACACCATCACCACCCGGTAAAATAAGAATAATGGAGCAACAACACCAGACTACTTTGCAGGGCTGGCATAACTCACACCCTCTCAGCCACAGCTTGACTCCAGTAATGTGGATATAAGAATGATTAATTTTATCCACTTCCATTGTCAGAGTAATTTTTTTAATGTTTACCAATTCACATTGATTTTTTTTTTTAATAAGACCTGACTTAGAAAGATCATGACCAGGAGGATCTTTGCTCCTGCCTTTTCTTTTTGGGTGGACACACTACTGTCCAATCTGAGCTACAATAAAAGCCTAGATATCTGAATTGATTTTTTGAGGCAGCAATCACTTCCCACCAGGGGAACCCCCAAAAGGCTTTAAAATGGACCAGGAAGTTCCTTCTGCAGATAGTGGGTGTGCCAAATGTTGTTATGACTACATTCACAGGCTAAAAACCCTGAAAGGCAGGAGCAGGCTATTTTTTGCTTACAAAACGAATGAACACAATAGCGGCTGCATATTTTGCTTCATATCTCTGGTTCTACAAGGGCTAAAGACTTGCTTAAAAAATGAAAGCTGGGAATTGAGACTATGCTCATCTTGGGGTGTCAACTGACCGACACCCTTGCCCCTTCTTGCCTATGTCCATAGGCTGATGGTCAGTAGAAGTCATTGGCTCTGTCTCAGTTATCCTCACTTATCTTTAATGTTCTGGATAGTGATACTGAATGAGAACAAGTAGTTGCAGCTGAATGGGTAATGCTGAGAAGTAGAGAATTTTCAGTTCATCTGTTTTGTTCCCCATACTCCCCATTATTACCTTTTAAAATCATCCACTTCTTTTAATCAAACATAAGGTTGTTCATTACGGTCTCTCTGAGTGACAAAATATTAGTAGACATGCACCCTCCAGGATGTTTTGCACCACCCCACACCCTGCGTGCTACACCTGAAAGTGCTGCCACCACCAAATTTCAGTTGTATAGCAGCAGCGGCAGCAAAAAAGTTGCATTTCCCCTTCAAAGCAAGGTGCATGGTGAGCGGCACCTTGTTAAAGCTTTTCCAGGAAGGCGATTTGCCATTAAAACAAGACGCACATGCTCACTGTGCAACTTTTTAAATGAGAAATGCATATTTTTTGCTCCCGTGCTGTCGGAGGCAGTTCAGCAGTGTAACTGCAACAATTTAAACAGTGGGGTGTGTAGCCTCCATGGGCTCTGGGGGGGGCAAAACTGCCCCCTCCCCGAACCTGCCCATCCCTGATATAAGTTCTCACTACATATGCATTGGTGTGGAACAAATATCTTAAGAGTGAAGATAAAATATTTAATATTTCATGAAGGCCCTAGTCTCACTTATTCATGGCATTTTCTGAAACATGAATTGACCAAATGAAGAATAACAGAGTTATGCTGTATATTGGTTACAAAAACTTCGTAACAGTTATTCTGCAATCATTATACAGACATAGCATAAGTGACAGTAACATTAGAAGTCTGTGACTATTAAAGGGCATTTACTTAATTCATATGATCTAGAATTTTGGATTCAGTTTAAAGAGTGTATAAAATGTATATTTGTAAAGTCGGCAGCAACTGCCGACAGACACTAATACATTAAAGGTTGTAATCTTTTGAAAGAAGTTGGTTGGCTTTCCTGTTGGCCCTCCTATCAACTTTAACCTCCAACCTTCTTCGGCATGTATCACTACAAATAAAACTGCTGAGGTTTGACAAGAGGATATAAAGTCACCAGGCCATCGCACAGAGATCTCTATATGATTTTCTTCTGCCTTAAACTTAAATGGATACTGCTGTAAGTCAAGGTTTTAATAGGAAGCCATAAACACTCACCCATATCACTTTAATTTTAATAATTTCTGTTTTATCGGAAGAAATGAAGAAATATACATAGTAAATTGTGTTTGACAACTTGAATTTAGTGGTTTTGTTATTGGTTGTCTTTGACCATTACACAGATTTCTGTTCTTCATTTTAATGTGTACTGTTTCAAGCAAACAGCATATGATATTGATATAAACATGGTATTTTGTATACACGCTTATAAATGAATTTTTAGATCATGATTAAGACAAACCAGATGACAAAATAAACGATATGTTTGCATTTACCCCACTAACTTCAGAATAGTTTTGTGAACACCAGCCACCTGTGATTATCTGAGCAAAGGGATGAGGCTCTTATTTCATTTTACCTTTCTACACAGTTCTTTAAGAGTTGCATTAGTTATGCATGCACTGATTTATGCATATGTCTGCGTATATATATTGTTCTTGTTATGGCAGCTATCTGTAGAACTCATCTTTTGACATTGGAAAAGGTGTCTTTATTGCTAGCCAAACTTATAGTTCTCACAAAATTATTTTGTCAAAATAAGTTATTATTCTACTGTCTCAATACTTTAGTCACACAGCAGTTCCACATTTACATGGGGGACTACACATTCATTCATTCATTCACTCACTCGATGAACTACCCCGAAGGGCTCCCTTAACAGTTAAAGATTTAAAAAGTAATTAAAACAACCATTCGCATTTTAAAAAATACAATTAACAAGAAAAATATAAAACACTAGAACTTTAAAAATGTGGGATATATATTTAAACCATGTAAAACAAGACAGATTAAAAAAAAAAACCTCTGTTACAACAGCCGTTAATATGCTTGGATAAATGTGGTTAAAATGCCTGGATAAATAAGGTTTTCATCTGGCACTGATGTCAGCACCAAACAAACCTCTCTGAAGAGGGCATTCCAGAGATGGGGCACCACCATCATATTATGAATCTGGGAATATAATTTGCGCTGTATGGTTACACAAATTAAGCTTACTTGTGTTGGGCTCTACAGATGTAGGTCCATGTGCCTTTTTGACAGCCAACAGATTAATATTACAACATTGGAAGCATAAATGTACACCTCCTATAATGCAATGGATTGAGAACTTAACAATGCTATCAGTATTTGAATGGGTGGTATATAGGCACCACCAGCAAACAGATAAATATTCAGATATTTGGTCTGCTTTTCTTGAAGCGTACGCATAATCTCCTAGGGGTTTTTAGAACGTTGTATTTAATGGAACGTTGATATTTCTATGGATGTAATTTTTTGACTTCTTTTTTTCTTCACAATTTGTTTTGTTAAAATCTTAATAAAAATTAATTTTAAAAAAGCACATCACGCATTTGACAAAGTGGGCTGAGTCCATGAAAGCTTATGCCATAATAAATTTGTTAGTCTCTAAAGTGCCACAACACTCTTTGTTGTTTATATTCTAAAAGTTGCCTAACGGTATTCCATGATTATTTCATTCTTAACCCTCTTGCTTTCATTTCACTGGTTCACACAGTGTCCCTAATTAATATAACCCTCAGTAGGAGGAGGGTGTAAGTTCTAATTTCTAATATCTAAACTTTGGAATGACAGCCTGTAAGGATAGTAGTTGCAACTTCATAAATCTCACAACAACCTTGTGATCTAGGTTACCTAAGAGTTGGTGATTTTCCTGAAGCCATTCAGTGAGCTTCATAAAAGGACAAATATTTAGGGCTGCATCCAATGTTATGCAAGTGAACTTCTGCTCGCACAATGGGACTTCCCCTTCCTCTTCCCTCCCTTGCACTTCCTTCGTGTGTCCCCCCACCCACCGGAGCAAATCTGGGGGTGGGGGAAGGACTGCAGGGAAGATGGAAAATCTGTTCCACCAGTAGTGCCCATTCCACTACCAGATAGACACAACTAGAAAATACACTTCATTTCAGCACACTATTTCCTCAAAATTATACTGGTTATGAGAGGCAGGTGTACAACAGCTAAAGCCAATTTTAGAACAAGATGGAAAACAAACTTCAGGTAGATTGCATACTAATATCCTGATCTTAAGCATGTTTACATGAAACTAAATTCCATTTAGTTTCATGAGTCTGATTAGAACTGCAGCCTGCATGTGTTTAAAAAATATTATTAATAATATATTAATTATGGTTAATTCAAAACTAGAGGAAAAACACTGCAAGCATAAATCCAGGTGAAAATATTTAGGATTGCACCAGTAATTGTTTATACAATCTTCCTGCACTAAGAAAGTATGATTAATTATTTCAAAATAATCACTGAAACATTAATCAATTTTATTTTTTGTAATCTTCTAGTAGCTGATACTGTACTATCTCCCACTGTCTATTATAATTCCTACTGCCTGTTATAATCTGAACATTTTATCCTAATATTTAAATGTATATATTGGACTTCCTCAGTCTTTCTTTTCAACTGATTTTTGTCTTCTTTGCATACACAAAAATATTCACACAATTCAGAAGTTATTGGCTTCAGGATAAATACAGAAAATGTGGTTCCTGATCATTCTGTTCTAATTATCCTGATCACTGGATAATTGTAAAAGTCATTGGACTGGATACAGACTGTCATACTTATAGTAGACCTATTAAATTAAATGAAACATAAGGTAGTCATGACTAACGTAAGTCCCACTGATTTTAGTGGGTCTAATGTAAGTATGACTAAATCTGGATCCAACCCATTCTTTGAATTTTACTTAGGGCGCAATACTGTGCATGTTTAGCCAGCATGGGTGGCTGGGGAATTCTGGGAGTTGTAGGACTTTTTTCTGTCTAAACATGCATAGGATGTTGCATGTGTGCAACATCCTTTCAGTTTGTGTGACGCAACAATACTTAGATTAAAACTACGCATTATGTTAATTGCATAGCGTGTTGCTGAGCCTCCTCTTAAAAATAAATAAATAATCCAATTGAGACATTTTATCTTAAGGTGAGGAGGTGGAATTTTGGGAAGCAAAGAAATGGGGGAATTTACTTCACCCCTGCTCTTGATCCGAACTGGGATTATGTGCACTTACTCTTGAATAAAAACAAAATAGGCTCAGTTACATGCTAGGCAATTAACGTAATGTGTAGCTTGACCTTTAGAGTGCAGTACCTTACACAGTTAGGCCAAACATGATACCACATATCAGATCTGGGGTCAAATCTTCCAGTGGTCAAATCTTTTTCTTGCTTAAAAGCAGCTGGAGTTTTGCTCCTCGGGCACCTTCCTATTTGGGAAAAGAGTGAAGCTGAGTTAGCTCAGTCCTGATGGAGGAGCAAAGGGGACTGACTCAGTTCAGCTTCAGTCTACCCAGGCGGTCCTGTGTGTGTGCTTTTCCTGGCCATGGAAAGCCTGTATGCACAGAAGCCACTCTGGCCAAGACACCAAGTGGAGGAGAAATCTTCCACCCTGCTCCTCAGTCAGGGTGGCTTTGCCTGCCCCATCTTCCCCTGTTGGAGAGGATGCGGAGTGGGCAAAGAACTTAGCATATCATTCACCCTCGGTAAGAGAAAATCCCCAATCGGTGATCGGAGATAACAGTGGCAATTCCACAGTGTGTCACTCTTCCTTCCAATTGGAGGTGTATAAAGGAAATCTCCCTGTTATCTCCAATCACAGATCGGAGATAACAGTGGATATTCCTTTCCCTGCCTCCTCCACAAGCCCCCCAGTAGCATCTAGGTGGCAGGGCTTGGTGAGGGGAGGGTCCCACAGAGAGAGTCAAAAACATTTCGGCTGCAGTCTTCTGCCCATTTACCTGGAAGTAAGCCCCACTGAGCGCCATGGAATTCACTGCCAGAATTAGGAAACAGATTGGCTCCAGTCACATGTTCTGCCCAGAAATTTGTTTTTGGTACCCGAACTGAGCTCATAGTTCTTTCACACACAAAAATCTACTCCTGGTTTTCCCCAAAAGCTTTCTTTGTTTCAGCAGCTTAATTTACACGAGGTGGAGGGGGAAGAGGATTTTTGTTGCTATTCTTAAAGAATTGGCAGTCAAACACTTGCCAATCTATTGTAAATCAACCTGAGAAATATGAGTAGATCTTGGTCTACCTTTTGCCCTTTCCTTCTTAACACTATGGCAGTATAGTAAATGATAAACTGTGGTTTATTATTACATGGACAAGCCTCAGGCTGTTGCACACCTTCCTCCCCTTTCCAGGGTGGTCGTGAGGAAGGGATCAGAGGTATCTATTCCGTATTCAGTTAACCACAATTTAGCATTATGTCTGAATGCTAAACTTTGGTTAATCTTAACTATTTTTTAAAAAAAAAACAAGCCAACTTCATAAACCACAGTTTGAAGTTGGCTTATTTCAGTAAACCACAGTAAAACTCATCCCAGTTTGGGTTCAGATGTAAAGCTAAACTGCAGTTAGATAAAAATAGAACAAAAGCTATTCTAATTTCCTCATAGCCAGGCTTGAGCAGGGAGGACTGCTGATGAGCCCAAGGTTAGTGTTCGCAACAATAAACCGTAGTTTATCGTTACGTCCAAATGCAGTCTACAGCTGCACTTGTTTGCAATGTAAATCTTGCCTCTTCCTCTACTTCCCCTTTCTCTCACATCCCATCTTGTAAAGTTTCTTCCATGCTGATAATTCTGAACATACGCCCCAGCACTGTGATTTGGCCAGGAGCAGGGGCATAAAAACATGTATTTTATCAGTTGTTGTATCCATTTGCATAAAAAAAACTAAAATAAAATAATCATTGTAAGCAAATAATAATTAGAGATAGCCTTTTGCAAATGAGGAATGGCTACATTTTCTCCACTGATGGGCTGGCTTTTGCATTGTTCTTAGCAAAGGATATCTGAAATGCAGTTGAACTATAAACTATGGATTATAATTATTTTTAAAAGAACAGCACCAATTGGCAAATTCATGCCAGTTTTTATCCTGTTGTCATCTTCTATTACTATCCAATATGAAATGATAGAATATGTTTGCAGCATCCTTTCAGGTGGATTTATATAATATGCAGAACAGTTTACTATGGGTTGGATCCAGCAAAATCCTCCCATCAACAGAAGGATTCTATCAGTGGGAACCTTTTGATACAGCAGGGCTTTTCCTCCAGCTGTATTCTCCAGAATATTCATTTAAAGCATCGTATAAATCAATTTGAATCATGCTGGTAGCTTGACTGTCTAGACTATGGCCAGTATCCAACAGTGGCAGTCCACAGATTCAAATAACTTGAACGGAGATCCACCGAATCTTTCCGTTGTGCACATTGTTGCCCCTTCCGCTTGCGCAACTTATTGTGCAAGCAGAATGTTCAAGTCGATGCACAATGGGTTGCACATCAGAATGCGCAAGCAGTTGCACAATGAGTTCTGCAAGAGTTATGTGCAAGCTGTTGCACAACAGGTTGCATAAGCATAATGCACAGCCACTTGTGCAGCTGTACTTACACAAGCGTAATGTTAGTTGAATTCTCTTCTTGCACATAGTTTGGAATGTTTCTACTAGTGCAACGCCATTTGCACTAACAGAATGACACAGTTGGATGCTGCCTTATAATTTTATGAGGACTATTTCAAAAGTGATACAAGGACTATCAGTTCTGTTTTACAGTTGAAACCTCAGTTGTTGCCACCTGTAGCAAATCATTGTCTTATGTCTTTTTAGGGAGTTATCCCAAATAAGCATTGATAGTATAATTAGAATACATTGCATGTGAGAGTGATAGTTTCATCTGAGTAATCTCGAGCAAAAATTCACCATTTATTTCAACGTTGATTTCTAAAGGTACAAATACACCAGTCAATTTGTATTCTTACATCATCATCTTAGAGCAGATAATTAAATTTGTAAGTTTGATGCATGTTCATTTATGTTGGGAACAGATTTATGTTTTGCTTTCTTCAGAAAATAACTCTTGGTAGGTGTGTTTGTAGAAAGTTTCATCCAGAAGTGATCTACCTTCTTTAAAAGTCAATTGAATATATACACAAAAAAATGGGCAGCTCCATCCCATCCTTTTTTGCTCAGAAAAAGTCCCGCAGAAGTCAATGGCATTTACTCCCAATTAAGTATGCATAAGTTTGCAGCCTTAGACACAAATGCTTTGTAAATATCAATGATGAAATGAAATAAAAGTTGAGAAAAGAAAAAATGGGTGAAGAAAGAAAAACAGGTATATAGTGGCTGAAGAATGGTGCATTTGCATCTACCATATCTGCCTGCGGTCCTTCTCGGTAACCCCCAGCCAAAGGAAGTGAGCCTTTTCTGCTGTGGCACCCCGGCTGTGGAATGAGCTCCCTATAGAGGTTCACCTGGCACTTACATTGTTCTCCTTCTGGCACTAGGCAAAGACCTTTTTATTCTCCCAGTATTTTAGCATTTTAGCTTCTCAGTCTTTTAGCTTTGGTGCTTTAAATCTGTATTTTAAATCTCTGCATTGCTGCTAGGTTTTACTCTGGTTGAACTGTTATATTGTGGTTTTAAGCGTTCATATTTTATATTGTTTTATGCCGCACTTTGTGGTTTTAATTTTTGTGAACTGCCCAGAGAGCTTCAGCTATTGGGCGGTATAGAAATGAAATACATATATAAATACTTTGGAGCCCTGTTCAGTTATTCTCCACATATAGCTTCTAGTGCTGTGCTGAACATTTGTCCCACATTTTTTCAACCATTCTCATTCAATTTGATAAAAGAGAAATTGCTTTCAAAAAGAAATTCAATACTGAAGAAATTTTGGAGAAATTCTCAAGGGCTGGGTTTGGGTTTCTTGGGCTTACCTTACTTAGGAGGTGGCCAAGGAATGAGCACAAGTGTCCTGTCTTTCATTGTACAATCATCTCTTTGGCAGCTTGTAGCCCCCTCAGCTCCTAACACTTCAACTGAAGTCCAGTGGAAGGCATCATGACCTAATTCCTCCCTTAGGGCTTTTTCAGATCAGGAAGTGCAGGCAGCCTGGGAGGCTAGCTGTGATTGGGTAAGCTCAAAAACACCACCAAAAGCAATTCAACATAATTTTATTTATTCATTCATTCATTCATTCATTCATTTCATTTCTATACTGCCCAATAGCCGGAGCTCTCTGGGCAGTTCACAAAAATTAAATTTATGACAGGACAGTCATAAATTATAGAACAGAACAGAACAGGCAGAACCATGGAAGCCCTGTTCATGGGGGAAGAAAACTTTCTGGAAGTTGGAGGACAGATTTTGGCAAAGCACTAACTCCACCTCATCCCTGGAGCTTGACACAACATTGCATTGTGGTGGATGGAAAATGGGGGCCAGCCTGCCAACACAGTTGATGCTATTGCAGCACAAAAAAACAAAAAACCCTTACCAAAAATGAAAGAATCTGTGCTACAAGCTCTGCCAGTGGGGAGCCCTACCTGTGAGAAACTGCTGAGAATTTCTCCTTCTCCTGGAGAAATTTGGTGAAATTATCTCCCAAATTCTCTGCCCACAAATAAGATGGAGAATTTTGAGAGACCATCTGCACACAGCTCTAGTAGCTTCTAAATGTGGAAAAGAGGACAGCCAGAACACACTGTTACCCCTGCCTCTGATGTTGTATGTGGCATTGGTGTGGGTATCTACATCAGGAAAGCCTAGGCATCTTTACAATTGGAACCCCCAATTGCACAGAGTACACATGTCCAGTGTATGTTTTCCCAATGCAGATGTCTGTGCCAACGTGCGGTTGGCACACTGCCACTCATAACTTTGGGATGGGGGCACAGTCCCACTGCCCCCTTCTCCGCACATAGAAACTGCGGAGAAGTTTCAACTGCGTGTGACAAACAACTGAATATAGATTAAGTAAGCGTACAGTTGGAGAAGATACAATTAGTAAACGTGAGAAGAGTGTGCATAGAAAAGTGACCAGGCTTTGAGTTATGAAAGTTTTCAGTCACTGCATAGATATTTGAACACTGAATGTGCTCACCTACCTCAAAAAGTGTACACTAGTTCAGGGATGGCCAACTGGTCCAAGCCATGTATTCCAAGGCTTCTTTTGAAACTGACCATAGTTTGTTTTAGACTACAGTTCCCTGTTCATATATAACAAGATAGGAATCTTTGAAAATGAGAGTCAGTCCTAGCAAAGGCTCCTGGTTGCACAACAGCAGGAGAAGGGACAGGAGAACACATGATTCCAACTTCACTCATGCACATAGTGCTAAACCATAATTTGTTGTTACATGTAAACCAGCCCACCCTGAATGAATCCATGAGATTATATAAAGATATTTCATCTGAATGCACCACCGTCTTATCTGACTTTGCATAAATGTGTAATGAAATGGTTAATAATAGAATCCTTGCTAATAGAAAACGTCTTATGTGGTGCCCCCCACACCCTGATTCTAGAAACTCCTTTATTATGTCATTTATTGGATGCAGTTCTTTGGTATAGTCACAGGTATATATGTGTTAATATGTCCAGAGGTTTATAATGTAGATGAGCTAGCTATTTAATTATTAAAATGCAGAACAAATAGAATTGATTATGGAAAAGGAAATTGCGAAGCATCATAATGCCAGTGTTTTTCTAATGAATGGTGCACACGTATCAGAGCATGCATGAAGATTAACACATGTAAAGAATCTATATGCTACACTCAATAGCTAAACTGATTTTCTGTTTTAAAATATCTAGGTTCTGAATACAAAACTTCAAAGGAAGTCAGACCTATGTTTATCCCTCTTATATGTCAGAGTTTAAATGTAATGTTTTATGTATACAGTCATCATGACAGTTGAAAGAGCTATGAGGAAAAGCAATTATATAATTTCTTCAGGTATTAAGTAGAAAGGATAAAGGCTTTTAGAAACCATAGAACTGTTTTAATAATTGTATCACCTGAAGTTGAGCTGCAAAATTATGTCCTAATTATTTCTAATAAGTAATTAACTATATAAATGTATAGGCTATCAAAGATTTTTAGAAATTATTTTTCTTTGATTTTTTTACACACACACACACACACACACAAACACCCCATCATTTTCTATTTTAGCAGTTTCCACAATTTAAACATTACATTCTTATTGTTTGCTTTCTGTTATATTAGTAGTGTGTGTTTTGCAATTCTAATCTTCACATTTTTCTTTCTTTATCACTGAAGTAAGCCTTTTGAAGCCGAGGAATTTTTCACAGCAATATTGACAGTGTTCACATTTGCATGATGACAGCCAAGGAATGGAGCAGTAATTTTTGAAATTGCAGAAGTATTTAGAACACTGATAAAAGCTGAAATATATTTTTGATGGATTGAAGTTAAGCATACATGATTTTTCCTGCTGTCAAAAGGCTCTGAATTTAGTGAATATTTGCCTGCTGTGAGAATGCAAGATTAACATCACAACCATCACCCGGGCACCCAAACCCTGCAATTTAATAGCTTTTTAGGTTCTTTCCTTTTTCTAAACAGCAATTAATCTCATTTTAGTACAATTTTCTCGTTTCTGAAGTTGCTCATTGAATCGCTGTTTTGTTCATATTTGGCTTCAGCTCCTCTGCATAGTCATTAAAGTCCCAATTAATGTCACCTTTAGCTGAAGAGTACTCATTTTTATTGAGAAAATGACAGTTGCTGCCATGAGTAGTGCAGTGTAATATACATTAATTGCCCTGTAACACTGGTAATTACGAGTTTTTCAAGCCTCTCAGTAAACTGTCATGCCTAGACAAGACTGTGCTAAAATAGATTACTCATTAGGGAGACCTGTCCTGTTTTCTGTTGGGTTCTTAGTATTGGTTTTAAAAAAATCTTGAGCTTGAACAAATAGTTGCCAAAAGCAATTTCCTACAACAACTTGCTTCTGTTGGGTTCTCCACCCGTCACTTAAGTCTGCGGTCAGCAAACAGACAGGGTGCAGCACACTCAAGAGATGTTGAGATTTGGACAGATTTTGTGCAGTACAAAGGAATACGCGTAACAGTCCTTAATTCAGTGCCATATTTATCTGTGTTAAAACAGATATGTATTACACTGTGAAACAACAATTGGTGCTGAAAGTGGTTAGAAAAAATAATAGTATCATTCACTGTCAGCTATATTGAACTTAGCCAAATAGTTCTAAATGAAGAAATTAGCAGGTCTCTAAAAGAATAGTGCATTTGAGCACTTCGGGGTGTATCTCCTACATTTTTAGATTATATAGCTGGAGAATATTGTGCTAATTCTGTGAGTGAAATAATTGGCTCTCAGTATCAGCCTTCAATATATGTTGTTAAATATATGTCACACCACCAACAGTGCTAAAAAAATCAGGTGCTTCTAATTTCCGAATGAATGTATTTTCCTCTCTTTATTTCTTGAGCACTTCTTGGGGGGGGTGTAACATGAAGTAATCGCTTCTAAAGCCATTGCAGTGCTGAACTGAAACCTTTGTTTTATCTTTGTTATAACACCTGCTTTAGGCAATCTGCTCCTTTTTTCTCTCCAAATGAATTTTGTCACAGCCTTTCATATTCTCTTGTAGCGATGAGCTAATGAAAGTAGATAGTACCATTTGTGCTGACCAGGTATCAACTGCCAGCATACAGCTGAGGATAGTTTAAAGAAATAAATAAAATATAGCATTATATCACTGATTTACCCATTACACGACATTAATAGTGAGAGACCTTGGTGTGTTTATCTGTTTGTATTGGTGTGCATTTATCGAATTGTTTATGACAAGACTAATTGGGGTAATTGTAGACACTGAAATTACCTGTCAACTATATGTAACCACACTCCCTTTCTTTCTGACAAATGATGACAACTGAGGGACCCCGTAGCATTACTCATGATGGCTTTTCGAGTGGTAATAAGGACAATAGGGGCCTTGGCTAATTTGACATGGACAGCCTTCACAACAAGAAGCCAGCTAAATGACTTGTCAGTAGGGGAAAGAAGTCGGAAAAGTAATGGAGTCCCCCATGGCGCTCTGACAGGGAGATGAGGCAATTTCAACGGAAAGTGAAAAGGCTTCAGTTTGTCAAGTATTTAGAACAATCAGAGAACAGCTAGAGGCTGGAACCTGACAATAAATTTGTGAACCATGGTAGCAGTTTCATATAGGTCAGTTATTTCATAATGGTTATGCAGCTTTTAGAGGTTTCTGCTTTCGTAGTGTAGTTCACATCCACCAACTGGTGCTTTGTCACCTTAAATTTGTGCTTTGCTTTTACACAGTAGGAATAATAGTTAAGGTTACAGAGTAACAGAAGTGTAAGACAGTGTGGCTTTCAGACCCCAATGTGCTGAAAAATAAACAAGAATCTAGACAGCAATACTGTGGTAGCATCCATTACAAGCCAGTGGTGTTAACACATTTGTTAAAGTAGTGGTCTGCAACTTTTTTTGTGGAAATGGAAACATTTCTAATTCATGTTTTATTTAAAAGCTTTCCTTTTTCATCTTTTCACACTGCTGTATGGGTTTTGTTTAAATTGTAAAGCTCAATTCCTCAGCCTTGAAATGTACTGCAATTTTTATGGTTTTGATGGTTACGGAGATGTGACTATAACATAAACGTGAGTTGAATTTTTGTTTAATGTTTTGCTAAAAAAAAAAAAACAACCCTGAAGAATTATATAGATCCAAAGTATTTTTATTCTGAGATTTCAGAAATCTTTTTTCTCCCTATTGTTGTATCTATAGTTTTGACTTTCACATTATTGTGAATAGAGAATAAATTTAATATATCAGTAATTTTTGTGTGATCTTCCCTTAGATTTAGTAAGCACTTTTCCAAAGTAATCTGGAACTATCTATGTTAGATACAACTGTCTATTTGCATTTATCCTATATACTACTAATAGTGGACTCATTCTCTTGAGTGTGAATACTTATATAGCCAAAACGGTACCATCCATGGACAACAGGGAGGTACAAGCAGGCGCGGGAAAACCCCAAGGTTTGCAGAGGTACAAAAAAACTTTAGGGGCAGGGGAAATTAAGGGAAACCCCCCAACATTACATAATGAGGACTAAGCACGTTCAGTGGGCATGGAACGATGGCTGACTCTTGGAGGAGGAATACAATGAACTATCCTGGAAGAGGGTATGACTGGCTGGCTGGAACACTGAATAGGAGCACTCCACACTGCAACATTTTGTTGCAGGTCCTATGTATTATTATTAAACATTATTATTATTCTTATTAACCTTTTTTTACATCTGGGTGATTCACAAAAAATGAAAACTATAAAATACAGTATGATAAAAACCTAATATTAAAGCTTTAAAAGTTTAAAACAAAATCAAATTAAAAATCTATCTTTAAAACAGTGTTTTGCCATTCTTTTTGCCTTCCTCCTGTGTAGGAGTGACCTGCCAGCATATTTCAGAGCTATACAAAGATTTTAAGCCTTGTCTCCTATACCTAAGTCCAGCATTTTGTCTGTTCCACAAGACTTCTTCCTGTGATCTTTTTTTTTCTGAACATACTGCAACTTGATTTGCATGAAGAACCTAATTGCAGAAACATTTAATACAACACTGCTGTCAAATAAATTGTTGTTGTTTTGCTGCTTTTGATTAAAAGCCTTTCAATAGGTACTTTAATATGTGTGCCTATTATTTTGTTGTACACCCATATGTTCATATTATACTGTGCTGTGAACCTATAATATTATACAGATTGATAGCGTGGTATAATACAAATGATGTTATGAACCCACACCATGAGTTCAGAGAATACAGAATTACAAACCCATATGTATAACCCTCCTATATATGCGTGCACGCACGCACACACAGATGGATGGATGGATCTAGAGATCCTGTGAACAGAAAGGAAAACACTCACTGGAGTAGGGGAGAAGATTTTTGCCAATTTCCTCCTGCACTACCTCCTCTTCCCCAAAGGTGCTCCGGAGGGCATGTGTGTCTGCACAGTTCATTAGTATGTTACTGCCTTATACCAAGTCAGACAATTGGTTCAGCTGTCCAGAGTTTTAGACAGGAATCTTTCCCAACCCGATATGAAGTTGTCAGGGATTGAACCTGGGATCCTTTACATGCAAAGCATGTGCTCTACCAGTGATCTACAACTCTTATGCCTCAAACCAAGCAAATAAAAAAGTAAGCAAATACTCCAGTCTGGGTCCATCTGGTGAAAAGAATCTTTTAAGTTATCAGGCAATCCCAGCCCTGCTGTGGTGTTTAGTGGGTAAGTGTGTTAGCCTAAATTTACTTATTTGTTTTATTTATTATTACATTTATATCCTGCCTTTTTTCCTCTGTAAGGAACCCAAGGCAGTGTACATAATCTTCCTCTTCTCCATTTTACAACAACAACCCTATGAGGTAGGTTGGGCTGAGAGTCTGTGACTGGCACAAAGTCACCCAGGGAGCTTCCATGGCTGAGTGAGGACTAGAACACGGATCTCCCAACTCCCAGTCCAGCACTCTAACCACTACACCACACTAAAGATAACACTTCAGATTCCAGCAACATGAGAACAGAGAGGGAAATGACTTCATTGTTGTCTGATCATCAGAACCTACTAGCCTGCCCATCTCATTTCCAGAAAATCCTGTTTAGAACATTGGTCCTGTGAAATCCAAGCAATGCTGATGCTTTTTGCTCTACAGGAGAAGCCAAAACAAGGTTCCATAATTGCAGGCTACATGAAAGTCTGTAACAAGTATGCAGCATCATACCAGCACCCAGTATCAGTGAGTATCTGTTGCAGTACCTGGCTGGGTTACCTAGTTGGAAAATGCAAGCAGTCCTCTCAGAAGGTTGGCTGTACTCTTCAATAGGGGCCGCGGTGGCTTAGTGGTTAAGACGCTGAATTGCAGACCGGAAGGTCAGCAGCACAGCAGTTTGAGACCCGAGTGCCGCGTGACGGAGTAAGCTCCCGTCTTCAGTCCCAGCTTCTGCCAACCTAGCAGTTCGAAAGCAAGAAATTGCAAGGAGATAAATAGGTACCGCTTCGGCGGGAAAGGTAACAGCGTTCCGTGCACCTCGGTGTTCAGTCATGCCGGAAGCATCTTCAGACAGCGCTGGCTCTTCGGCTTAGAAATGGAGATGAGCACCACACCCTAGAGTCGGACACGACTGGTTGGGGACACCTTTACCTTTTTTACTCTTCAGTGGGGCGGGGGGGGGGGGAGAGAGAACTACACGAACCAAGAACCCACCAGAACGTTTGTATCCCTCAGTCGTGAAATGCACCTACAGAGGCCATGTGTAAATTAGCCCAGGGTATTATATTATCATCATCATCACTTACAAAGCATCTCAAACTTTCTAAGTATTGTACAGAGTTTTAAAAGTGAGATAGGCGCTGTGTATAGGCTCACTATCTAAGAAAAATGGAGTGGTGAAGGAAGAGGAAAGCAATTACTAGAGCAGGGTTCTTTCTGGCTGGGAGGGAAAAATCAAGCTCCCCGCACCTGCTCCTTCTGTAGCTGAAGGATGAGATCACGCCGGGCTTCTCCTGCTTGAAGTGAGTGCAGCCTCTGCCAGTGGCAGAGGCCAGAGTGTGCTTGCTTTCTGCTCTTCAGTCCCAGGACAACTAGTGCTGAATACTTGGAATTTAACTTTATTCAGTAATGACAATATTAATTTAATCATATAAGCTGCTGTGCAGCAGAGTAGGTCATAGCATTGGGCATTTGGCTCCCACTGCTAGGTATTTGCTGTTGTAGATGTTAGCATTTATCTCGCAAACTTCATGATTAATTTAATAGGTCAAAATTGGGGCAGTATCATATGCTGCCCCCTCACTAGTGGGATCTAGTTCTAGCACAACAGAAAGCTAGCTGTTCCTGAAACAACCAGAAACACTCATTTCCAGAATGGGGCAGGTGAGTGTAGCTCAGGGAAGGAAACTCTGATGACCTCATCCATTCTGGAAATGAGTGTTCGCTCAATTCTGCAGTCTGTAGGAAGCCCTAGTTTCTGTTGTGCTAGTAGTGTGTCCCGCTGGTGTAACAGAAACAGTGGGAGCACATAAGCAATATAGGATGCTGCCCTGGGTTTGGATTCAGATAAAGTTATTCTTGTTAGCAAGAATATTGGTATTTTAATTATTGGGGAGAGCAATCTTATGGCCCCTAGACAGCGTCTGGGGGGGGGGGATAGGATTGTTCGGTTTCTGGGCTCTGAGAAACAGGGCTCTGACCTCAGAGCCCATAAGCCATGCTCCCCTCCCCCTTGTAGCCAGTGCGGTTTGGGCTATGTGTCTCTGCTCGGAAATGGAGCGTGGAGATGGAAAAAGGGGGAGTTCCTGGGGCCAGGGAGGGGAGGAGACAGGCATCAGCCATATGACGTTTCCTATGGCCGCCCCAGCCTCCTTCCTTCCCCCTCTGAACTGCCACTGCTAGACAGGTGAAATTGCCCATGTAGCAGAAATGCAGGGCGGCTGGCCTTGCATTGGATACTCAGCAACCTCCAAGTTTGGAGGCTGCCAACTGTCTTCATAGGATTGAACCTTAAACTGTTTAACATTATGTTGATGAAACAAATCAGAGCCACCTTAAATTTGATCATAAAAATGTATGTCTTGCACATCCGTATTATCTCTTTTTTGCTGTGTGTGTGTTTCCCATGTATGTTTCAGGTCTAACATTAATTTCTCTATGCCTGTGGACTTTCTCTTGTTCTTCCTTTATTAAAGTTTTTTTTCACTGTGATGGGCGATTTTTACTGGCAAAACATAATATTGTGTTAATAGTGATGTTAAGAAAGTAATTTGTATTCTCTGTGGTAGCTGATGATTCATATTTCATAGATTAGGTCAGAACTCTACCAACTGTTTGCTTTGGGAAGGTTTTTTTTTTACAAGTAGTAAATGAATGGTGTCTTAGTTGATGTACACTCAGGGACAGAAATATTGGAACAAGGAAAACTGTTTTGGCAGTTGGCCTCTGCACACCACCACATTGAAGTTGAAAGGAAACACACCCAGATGGGAGTGAAGTCAGGACTTTCAGCTGTAATTCAAGGGGTGTGACAGAAGTGGGGCACTAACCATGCAGGAAGTACAGCCAGTGGCATACACATACCCCCATCATTGGTGGCTCATAAGTAATGGAACAAACCGACATCATTTCAAACTTAAGGATCGCCTTTAATACCTGGATGAAAATCCTTTGCAGGCAATGACTGCCTGAAGTCTGGAACCCAGGGACATGACCAAATGCTGAGTTTCCTCCCTCGAGATGCTTTGCCAGGCCTTTACTGCAGCTGCCTTCAGCTGCTGCTAGTTTGTGGGTCTTTCTGCCTTCAGTCTTGTCTTCAGTAAGGGAAAAGCATGCCCTATTGGGTTGAGATCAGGTGACTGACTTGGCCATTGAAGAACATCCCACTTCTTTGCCTTGAGAAAATCTTGGGTAGCTTTGGCTGTATGTTTTGGGTCATTATCCATCTGCAATATGAAGCGACGTCCTATCAGTTTGGCAGCATTCGGCTGAATCTGAGCAGAAAGTATAGCCCTATACACTTCAGAATTCACCCTGCTGCTTTCAACAGCAGTCAGGTCATCAATAAACACGAGTGACCTGGTTCTGTTGGCAGCCATACATGCCCATGCCATAACACTGCACCATGTTTGACAGATGATGTGATATGCTTTGGATCATGAGCTGTTCCTTTCCTTCTCCGTACTTTTCTCTTCCCATCATCCTGGTACAAGTTAATCTTGGTTTCATCAGTCCAAAGAATCTTATTCCAGAACTGGGCAGGCTTTTTTAGGTGTTTGCTGGCAAAGGCTAATCTGGCCTTTCGGTTCTTTAGTGTTACCAGTGGTTTGCACCTTGCTGTGAAGCCCATGTATTTACATTCATAAAGCCATCTCTTGACTGTAGATGTTGACAGTTACATGCCTACCTCCGCAAGAGCGTTCTTGACCTGGCTAGATGTTGTGAAAGGGTTCCTCTTCACCCTGAGCAGCATTCTGGTCATCCACTTTAGTTGCTTTCCATGGTCTGCCAGGCCTTTTGCTGTTGCTGAGCTTGCCAGTTAATTCCTTCTTTTTTCAGGATGTTCCAAACTGTTGATTTGGCCACTCCCAATGTTTTTGCTATCTCTCTGATGGGTTTATTTTGTTTCCTCTGACTAATGATGGCCTCCTTCACTCTCATGGACACCTCTTTGGACCTCATGTTGGGAGTTCCAGTGAACAGCTACCAAATGCAAATGTAACACTCAGAACCACCTTTTATCTGCTTGATTGGCCATGGGGTACCCAGGAAACAGGCCACACCTGGCCATGCAGCTGCTTGTCAGCCATTCGTTCCATTACTTATGAGCCACCAATGATGGGGATGTGTGTATGCCACTGGCTGTCCTTCCTGAATGGTTAGTGCCCCACTTTTGTCAAACCCCTTGCATTACAGCTGAAAGTCCTGACTTCGCTCCCATCTGGGTGTGCTTCCTTTCAACTTCAGTGTGGTGGTGTACAGAGGCCAACTGCCAAAACAGTTATCCTTGTTCCAATATTTCTGGTCCTGACTGTATATCTGGAGGGAAATTTGTCCACATATACTAATCAACAAAAACAAGGAAGAAGTAGTTTCAAGGAGTCAAACAAAACCCAAACGTAGACCCATAATTGTACCAAAGCTTAGCGTTTCTTGAACTAGAACTAGAACATACACTCTTTGGAAGTGTCTGTTGAACTGAAATCACAACTGAATTGTGATTTCTGCAGTCTTAAAAAGTGGCTAAGAAATCCATTAAATAAATAAATACATTTTAATGTAAGAAATATTGAGGTTATTGCTGCATCTCCCACCCTTTCTGCCCACCCTCTTCTCTGACTCCTCTAGCAAGCAAGTTGTACCCCACAGGATGCAAGGGGAGAGACCAGTGGGGGGTCAGGTAGGAGGTGCAGCAGCCCTTTCCTACTGCCTCAGAACTTCGAAAGGGACTGGGAGGGTTGTAATTTGGGTACACTTCTGGCTCCAGTCACAATGAGTGATGGGCACACCCACACACCCACAATGATATCTGGAAGGATATTTATTTTGGGTTTTCCAACTTTAAAGCCTGTAACTAGCAGGCATGATAGAGGGATACTGCTTTAAGGCTACAGTCCACTATACTACATAAAGAAGCTAGTGGAATGTAGAGGAGACTGTATATAACTGTTGTTATGTATGGTTTATTTTGTGTGGCCTCTGTGAGGCAATAATTCATCTGAGTAGGCCTGAGGCCTTATTTTGTTACTGCCAAAGGCCTGTGTAGCAGTTGCTGAGTGATGCTCTGAAGGGGAAGGGAGAGACAGTTGCTTTGATTAGATGGGGCCTGGATCAGGTAAATTCCATTCTGATTGGCTGGGGATTCAAGCTAGGTAGAAAGGAGCAGTTGGGAAATGTCAGTGAAGGAGTTGACTGTTAAGTTAGTGTGTGGGAGTCTGAGAGGCAGAAGGATTGCTGGTTGATGTATGTGGTGATATAGAAGGACTAAGAGAAAGCTGAGGAGAAAGTGAATAGCTAAGGCCTGAATAGTGTTATTCCTTCTCTGTAGGATAACTTTATGTGGCTGTGGAAGATCAGGAGTAAGGAGCAGGTGGATGTGTTATGCCAGGAGGCCGCCCTAAGTTCTTGCTAGAAGATTAAACAAGCAGGCAGTAAAAACCCAGATAAACTGGCTAAGCAGCCAGAAATGCAACAGGAGGAGCTTTGGTATCAGAGGAACACTGAATCCAGAAGCTGGACCTGGTTGTAAGTACATTTGGCTGGGACTGAGGTTTAGGGATTTTGGCCTGAGGTAAGAGAAGTCATTAGGGGCTTGTAATAGCAATATTGCCTTTTGAGTCCTTAAGAATTGTCACTAAGCAGTCTTTTGAAAACCCCAAAGTAAATATTAGTAATGCCTTATGTACAAAATATCTCTTTAATAAATTACTTGTTTAAAAGTTCATTTTGTCTCAAGTGTTGGTGCCCATCTCATGCCAGGGAGAGCAATTATGTGGCCCCTAGGCAGCATCTGGGGGACCATAGGATACTTTGGATTCCTGGATCCAAGATCAGAGACAAAGCTCCAACCAAAGAACCGGGAATCTGTGCTCCCTGGCCCCTTCCAGTACCCCTTACAGCTGGCACGGAGAGAACTGTGCTGGCTGGCTCTCCAAGGTTGGAAAAATGACCTCAGAGAGGGGGTAGAGGTGGTGTTTCAGAGGGCGAGGAGGGAGAGGACTGGAGAAGCCAGGATACAAGCTATCCCGAGGCCTTCCAAGCCTTCCTTCCCCCTTTGAAGCACCCCAGCTAGACGGGCACAAAAGCCTACCCAGCAAAAATGCAGAGGAAGTGGAGCGGCAGAAGCGACAGTTGCCTCCACTGCTCCTCCCACTCTGCATCGGTGCTCTTAAGCATCCAGTGTAGAAGTAAGACAATTGCGCATAATCCTCCTATACCAGCTACTAGGAGGTTTTAAAGTAATTTAACAGAATTGGTGGCAACGAAAAAGTGTCACCTTGGGGAACCCTGAGTTATACTGGCAGAGAATTCCTTAGACCATGAAATGTAAACATTTGCTATAAATAAGAAATCCCATAGGTAGGATTGCCCAGTGAAGGAGCAGTTCCTACATAGGTGGTGGCAGCTCTGGAGAGAAGAAATAACCCATACACATACACGCACCAATGGGGTTTATTCCCAGGTAAGTGTATATAGGAATGTTGGGTCCCTCATGCTCTTTAGAACAGGCCATGGAGATAGTATTAATTCAATCATTCCTTTTCTGATGGTATTGAAGCAGCCATATTATATTATAATGAATCTGATTTGTTAAATAAAAATGAATTATTTTATTTGTATTCAGAAACAGATGTCTTTATACTTGAAAACAAAAGAATAATTAAATATAAGAATGCATAATGGTTTGGATCCAATTGTGCCCTTAATCTAGCAGAAAACCTCTTACACTCGAGAGTAATTTCCAAACTAATGGAAGAGTATTACATGAGGAAAGTAACCCCACATCAAGATAAGTTCTTCCATTTGCACAAGCCCTTTTCGAGACTTTTTAAAGGCCCACTAGAATTTATATGCTACAACCTGTATCTTCCTTATTCACCATGTTTAACATACTATAATGCAACTCTCAATATATTGTGGCACTCCAGTTTATATTGTTTATATTGTTCTCCTTCCACTCACAATTCTTTAGATTCAAGCCAGAATATGCTTCCTTATTCTAATTCTTGCTAGGGTTGTTCATACTTTATAATCAAATAGTGGCCTAAAACATTGCTAAGAAAACAATGTAAAATTTGTTAATTTGGGAGTTGTTAAGGCTGAAATCCTAGTCACACTTCCTCAGAGTAAGACCCATTGAATTCGATGGGACTTCTAAATACATATGTATAGGATTCTGCTGTTAATAACATTTAGCATATACTGTGTGTGTGTGTGTGTATTGTGTGCGTGTGTGTTTGTGTGTGTGTATATATATATATGTATGTATGTGGGTGTATGTATATAGTGTGTGTGTATGTGTGTGTGGAGAGAGGGGGGATAGAATATTATATAATATCCCATATATATGGCATATTAGAAATATTAATGATCTGTGTCTCTTTTTACTATTTTGATTACATTCTTGTATTTGCAAAGTCATTTTTTCCATTAATCTTTTTTAAGGGGAAAGGAGTTCATTGGATATAGTAAAACCTATTTATCTAATAGGTGGCATATGTTGTAGAGAAACACACAACATCCTCATTTCCTCTAGATCAATCAACCATGAAATAATTAACTGAACTTTTTGTTTTTCCAGCAGATTTTAAAGAAATACAATACAATTGAATTTGTCCAGGTTTTTAAGTGGGGAGTTGCAGGGGGGACATAAAAGATGTGACCTAAGCATTTTATCTGGCCACATTCTCTTTTAACTGTTAAAATATCCTGAAGCACTCGATCACATTGCACTTTAATTTTAAAGCCATGTGTTCTATTAGTGAACGGCACATGTTATTGATTTGCACTCAGGGTTCCAGTCTGTTTACCAGAATGCAAGGCTGGCATGTACACGGTCTCATCTAGGTTAAAAGGTCTAGAGTCGACATCTTTCTGAAACTTTACTCTTGTGAAAACTAGAAGCTCTGATTAGCTCTGCCAGCAGCCAATTGTATGGTTTCTTACTGCCACTGATTATATTAGCTTCACATTTATCAACTGCACAGACGAACACTTAACCTATTAACATGAGTGTTTGTTTATTTAATGGCAGCTGCTATCCTCATAAGAGTTGGTCCAGAGTAGTGGAGTATATCCTGAAGGGATTTCTCCTCCACTTGTTTAAATTTCTGAGGAACTTTTCACACAATACTTTTTTCAGCTGTATGCCTGAAAAAAATTAAATGTATGATTGAAAATGTGTGACTATAACAAATGTGTTTGCAAGCACATGTTTCATACAGGTACATTTGTCAGAAAGTAGTATCCAACAGGGTCACTGCACTCTCACCGATTCCATTGCACAAACAGGACCCACCACTTGTGCAACAGGGATTTAGTGCTTCATAAAGCAAGCCTTGAAATGACCAGAAACACCCGTTTCTAGATAAGGACACACCAGTGGAGCTTTATTCAAGCTTCACTGACCTGCCCCATTTCAGAAACAACTGTTTCTGTTCATTCCCAGTTCCTATCCAAAGCACTAAATCCCCATTGCACAATGATGGGTTCTGCTGGCACTTGGACAACATTGGATACTGCCCAGAGAACTGGAATTAACTGCAGCTTCCTGTTGAGTATACAGTTGGTTGCAAACTTGAGTTTGATTCTATATATTATATGAAACAACCCTTATATAGACAGCTCTGTAAAAATATTAAATCCTAAACCATTAATATCAGTGGAAGTTTTGCCACTGGCTTATGTGACATGTTGATTTCACTTTGAGATACTATTTAATTCATGGATGCTTGTACATAGTAGGTTAAATCCCACACGTACAATGGGACTTCCTTCCTCCTGCAGCCCTCTGAGCTCCCCACAAATCTATTCCAGGGGGTTTCTCAGTCCTTGGGTGTGTGTGTATGATTTTCAGGGTGTGTGGGGGGGGGGAATCCCCCCCCCCTCGGTTTCACAGATGGAAGCAGTTCTGTCAGTGGAATAACACCACTGAATTTTCAACCCTCAGAAATTAATTTGACTTTTTTTAAAAAAAAGAAGTGGTCTTTAACACAAATCAGAAGGCAGATTAATGGTTGTTTATCTCTATATATAAGCCAGTGTATTGCATCTATAATTGATCCTGATGTGAAGTTTAGGAGCTATCAATGTGCTTTGGAAGCCTTGGGTTATGTTGGAGACATGCTAAAACAATGAATTATATCAGTGGTTCATATTACTTCCTTATCAGTGGTTGATATGAACCAGTGCATTTCAGATAGGGCAGGGAAAAACCTTTTCACATGTACATGAAATGCAAAACTGCATTTGTTTAAAGAGACTGTTAAAGGTAGATTGAAATTTGACATTACATGTGGACGGAATGATGAATCAGAGTCTAATACAAGCATAGTATTAAGAAAAATAGATGCTTTTGTTAGGAAAGCCCTTTATTTGCTTATGAAAGCCTTGCTGATCGGTATGAAAAATCTAAAACCCCACAAAAAATGTACTAACCCATTTTACTGGAGGACAGGAGGTATAGCAGATTGTAGGATTGTGTTTGGCTTACAAGCTTTAGGAGACACTGGCTGCATTTAGGTTATGAATGAACACTGTGCTCACACAATCTCATGTCCTCCCCTCCCTTCTTCACACAAGACTTAATTAATTACTTCCAGTTTTAATCAAACCAAAGTTTGCCATTATGTCCACAGCAGAAAACAATGGTTTGAGTAATCCCCTCAAACTATGATTGTAAATTGTAGTTTGATCCTGGTTTGCAATCCTGGTTTGGCTGAATCACTTAAACAGTCATTTGCTGGTTTGGACATAACTAGATATCAACCCTGAGTGCTCACTGGAAGGACAGATACTGAAACTCAAATATTTTGGCCACCTAACGCGAAGAGAAAACTCTCTGGAAAAGACCCTGATGCTGGGAAAGACTGAAGGCAAAAGGAGAAGGGGACAGCAGAGGATGAGATGGCTAGATAGCATCACTGATACAATGAATATGGACTTGAGCATGCTCCAGGAGAGAGCACAGGACAGGAAGGCCTGGCGTGCTATGGTCCATGGGGTCACGAAGAGTTGGACACGACTGAATGACTGAACAACAACAACAAGATATAATGATTTGAATGAAACAGGAGGCAATGAATTAAGCACCTGCAAAGGATGGGAGGTGGGAGCACTTGTTCACAGTCATGGTTTGGGGTATCATCTGAATGCAAACACTATTTCTTTTGCATATAGTTAGCAAATACAAGTAAGTACGTAGGCGTTTCACCACATAAAACCTCTTTTGTCCATAAGCATAGGAAATACATGTTGGCAGTTTTCTCAAACTGCTTACTGTTCTATTAGTAGTGTGGATTAGTTGTTTTATATAGTGTTTTAAGAATTGGCTTTTATTTGCTAGCTTGTAGAGGAAGGGTGGGCAACATGCAGCCTGCATGCTGCATCAAGCCCCTATCATGCCTATTTAAAAAAAAGGGGAAGGGGAAGTTGCGATTATGGTATAGAAGCTTAGATGGGACAAATTTAGCTTGCTCCAAGCTAAATTTGGAAGCAAACTAAATTTGGCCAACCTAAGCCCCCAAGGCAGCTATGGAGACTTAGAATGGACACATTTAGCTTGTTTTTTTAAATTTCCTCACCTTTTTTCCTGATATGCAGCAGGTGGTTGGCAGGAGTGTGGCCCGCAGTGAGTTTGAGAGGGGAGAAACTGGCCCATGGACTGCCCAAGGTTGCCTATCCCTGTTGTACAGCCTGTTGACCCAAAGAAGGAAAGATAATAAATAAATATATCCCACGGTTTACACTTCATAATTCTATTTTAGCTCAGCCATACCATAGAATTCTGTGTAGCCTAAACATAGAGAAGATCAATCAGCTAATTTCCCCAAGACTGATGACATGCTAAAGCAGTGTTACTTGTAAATCACATGAAACCATGGAAAGTTTCAGTGGTTTAATTTTATGTGATCAAAAAAGCATCCAAAAAACCCATCACCTCTAAGATTTTCAAGTCTCCTAAGGATAAGTGGAGGTGACGGACTCGACCTTGGGGGAGCTAGGGGTGGCGACAGCCGACAGGAAGCTCTGGCGTGGGCTGGTCCATGAAGTCACGAAGAGTCGGAAGCGACTGACCGAATAAAAACAAAGGATAAGTATTTTTAAGAACAGTATTTAAAAGCAAAAGCCTCTTTAAAGAATTTCTGTAAATTCCCACACAACTAAATATGTGTGTGTTAATCAAGAGCAAGTAAGTACTAAAAAAAAAAAAAGCCTAACCAAACAGAAATTTCGCCATCAACTTCATAATATCTTGTGAGTTTCCATCCTTGAAAACTGCGGTTCCTAAAATTAACTAATAGTTCTAAGGTGGTGTAAATTACCTGGAATTAGAAATGAATTTTAATTCTTACTTTTTACTCCTTCAACTGGAATTATAGCTCTTTTAATCTCTTGAATTTACCATTTTGCTCTGTTGCCATAGTGAAATCAGGTAGCATGAGCAAAGCTGCAAGGTTTTTTTCCCGTTCCCTTTGAACTTGGTTAAAAATAATGCTTAATCTATTAGATATGCTTTTAAAATATGCTTTAAAAATGTAAATGTAAAAGTAGAGCAGGTGGAGAGTCTAAGACTGACAGCCTTAGAAACAGGAGTCTTATTTATCCACATAATATATACACCATATGCAGATTTAAGGAAAGAGTTTGTCCCGTTTTCATTGGCTTTTTAAAAAGTAATAGGACAGGTTTTAAAGACAAAGCAAAGTATTGCTTCTTTGAAATTGTTGTTATTCAGTCATTAAGTCGTGTCCAACTCTTCGTGACCCCATGGACCATTTACTTCTTTGAAATTCAAGTGTTTCTTGTGATTTTGACTATGAAATCTAACTCATAAAAAAATATCCAAGGTGGTGAACTCCAGCCTGAAAGTCATAGCTGCCACAATTGATCTGCATGAAATTCATACTTAGATGTGTGTGTTTTTTCTGATGACAGGCTCTATCTCATTGCCTAGCTCTTGAGTCTTCTGCATGTCACAGAATGCTAATGTAATCTTGATGGGCTATTGCTAAATTTTAATATCAAGTTCACTACGTGTTAGCCTGTTTCTGAAGCAATTAGTATTTTATAGTGTCATCTTTTAGTACAAAAATAATTTCACTCAGATGGATTAAATAGATGCTTATGAAACAATATAAGCAGTTCCAAGTACCTGTTGAATATTGGGTGGGGAAAGGGAGGAGGCATTAATGTAGTACACATTGTGCCCTGACTCGTTAAGATGCAGGACCAGCAGGGGGATACTTCCTCTGGCTAAAGGATGAGGTGACCTCAGGAAAGGGAGCTTGTAGCAAACACCATTTTGGCCTTGGCTCCCAGTAAAGAATTCATTATTTAAGGCCTACCCACTCTGTCTCAGAATCACCTTTGGATGTGTGACACACAATATGACACATGTAGTGGGGGAGATTTTGTGTTTGGAATATCTTACTGCTCTGGCAAAGACAATAGCCAGATCAACAGCAGGAAAGAAAGTTTCTGCTGGCACACGAGGCAGTCAAGAGATATTCAGATATCATCTTCCACTGGCCTCAGGATGGCCTGTTAGTTCAAGCTCTAAAAATAAACAACTATTAATCACCTAATGGCAAGATGAGTTGACCAGCACTTTGGCAGCCCGGACCTCAGTTTAACCTTATTCAATAGCTTGCCTCATGTTTTCTGTCACCCTGGCAGTTTGCAGCCTGGCATTCCTTTAAAGTCAGTCAGTTACAAGCTTAACTAAATGTTTGCTTCTAATTCTTCTCAGTGATAATATGTAGCTTGGAACTTGGAGAAATTAGACAATAGAGGGCTTTTTTATGCAGCCTTTCAAGAATAGGTTAGGATGAAGGATGTGAAGTCAAACTAGACAATAACGAAGAGCTTTGTGGCTTGAAAATCATTTACTTAAAAAATTTCCACTAGTCACCAATATAGGTGGTTTTAATAGATTCAAAATGTTTTAATCAGTGACATGGTATAAGCCAGACAAAATATGGCCAGCGCATTGCTACAAATCTATTGATGCTATCTATCTATCTATCTATCTATCTATCTACCTACCTACCTACCTATTTCTAAACTGCTCTTCCTCCAACGGATTCAAGGGTAGAGCCCTTTTAATATTATATCTGTCTTCAGCAGATATTAAATATTAAAAAGCCAATTTTAGGGATACACACAATGTTTATTGATTTGATTTGTACCCTGCCTTCCTACCAAAAAATGGCAAGGCACACACTTAAAATTGGCACACTCAAGGCACAACATATAGGCACACTTAAAATTGATTAAAACAATGCAATAAAAACATAACAATTACAAGGAGGGAATTAAAACAGCACTCAACCCAACAGACCACTTACAGGCTGAAGGCCTTCCTGAATAAAGCAGTCTTTGCTTGCCGGTGGAAGGACAGCAGAGAGAGAGTGAGCCTAGCCTTCCTTGAGAAGGAGCTCCACAGCCTGGGAACAGCCACCGAAAAAGCACTGTCTCGAGTCACCACCAAATACGTCTCTGAAGGCAGCTATCTTAAAAAAAGTCTCTCCAGAAGATATTTAATATGTATGTATGTATGTATATATATAATGAATGCAAAAAGCAAGTACACGCTTACACAAAGAAAACACATGTTTGAAAATGCCAAGGAGCCAGGATTGGCTTCAGCTCCCTGCCATGTATACAGGTGACAGCAAATGTAGAAGGGCTTGGGCACACCAGTGAGATTTCTGACGTTTTGAACAGTAGACAAACATGTCATATCAAAATTGATTTGCTTTGTGGCCTAAATAAGGAATTATTCAAAAAACACAAGTCCAAAATCTCCTTGGGCATGCAAAACTAGTTGTGTAGCTCTTTGGATCCCAGACAGTATCTAGTGACATCCGTGTGCTCGATTTCTTCTATAATAGTTGGATCTCTAATCATTGAAATCCATAAACTATTTGATCTCCAGTCAAATATATTTTAACTGGCTTATTTGCACTGTAATGTAACCCTTAAACTTGCATTTCTCCCTGGGAACTGTGCTTGATTTTTTAAAAAAATCTTTAAATACCAAGTGCAGCTTCTGGTGAACTCATATCAAGCTATTTTCCTTTACCAAGTATAAAAATTCTAGTGGCTCCCTTCTACCCTGCTGGCCTCCTGCCTTATTTTGACAAGTCTGGCCAAAAAGTATAAATCTGTATGATGCCTTGAAGGTAACATCTTTTTGAGTTATAGGCTGCTTTATGATTGGTTTAGGAAATGGACTACAAGATTACAAAAGGATTATGAAAAATAGTCACCTTTCAGCCATGTCCTGAGTTTGAAAATGCCCCTTTTAATGTAAGAGTATCACGAGTTGGCTCTAAAAAACTTATGTTTATTTATATCCATACACTCTGGTATGGTGGCAAAAATTTATGTATTTTGGACCAGTCTTGATATTTTTTTAAAACTACACAGAATATTTTAAATATTAAATAGAGTAAATCAGTGCCTGTTTCACAAAAATAAAACATTAGGCACAAAACATAGGTTTTTAGAGTAATTGGGAATATCTAGAGATAAGTCAATGGAACAAAGCTGCTTTACACCTGCAGAAAATCTGGCCCTCTCTTGGGCAAGTACTGAAGCATGTTTTAGCTGTTAAAATGTAGCCCTACCTATACTCCTTCCAAAGGAAGGCATGAAAATGCAAAGATTATTAACAGTATCTAATACTTATGTGCTGAGGGCATTACACTCTTTTTCTTTGTCACTGAATTTTCCTATACAAAGTGGTCTTATTTAGCAAATGGTTAACTATGGATGAGATATTTATTTATTTAAATAGTTCTATATTGCTTTTTAGCCAAGGGACTAAATGGAGGTATGGTGACTTGCCTGAAAACCTTTTTAATTTTTTGAAGGTACGCTCTACAGAGAGCTGTGGTCAGCTGGAAGTCATATATCAAACATGTACTGAACATATTTTAAAATACATATTTAAGCATGAGCCCACTGCTATCAAATGTAAAGCCCAAAGGTCTTGCCAGGCCACTTAGGGTCTCCATTTTTGCCTGCAGAATCCGTATCACACTTCACACAATTGGTTAAATCATTGTCGGGGCTAGAAAGCTGATGCCCTTAGTGCAGAAATCTAATGCCATTAGTATAACGTCTCAGCCACAATTTCCTATAAATTATGAGGAATATAGATGATACATGAATATAGAGTCAGCAGAATGTGGAATTTGCAATTTGTCATATTTGCAACCATGTATGCGTTGGCATGTGTGTGTGCAATATGAAATACGTTGTGGTGGCCAATGAAGAAGAGTTGATTCACTGGGATTTAAAAATAGCAGGATTGAGTGGGAAACGTAGCTGCTAGGAGCAGATTAGAAGCGTCTGCTTCCATTTTCAACTAACTGTGTTGTGTTGTTATATCCAAACCTGGACAAACTATATTAGTGGTAATTATGGTCTTTTAAAACAAACCAAGTTCAAACCATGGTTAATCTTGTTGTTTCAATAAACTACAGTAAATACTAGCCACAGTTCTCAATTCACACATAAACTGTGATTAGTTGAAATGGAAGCAGATGCTTCTGATCTCATGGCCATACCATGGAGAACGTGAGCATGCATGTAACACTAGGCTACAGTTTAGTCTTGCAGAATGAGTCTTGATGTGATAATACAATTTTATTTTATTTTTTCATACTGTAGCACACATGTGCACTCTTGCATGTTTACATAATGTCCTCTATGACACATGTGTGGATTATTGGGGGTTGGACTCGATGGCCTTGTAGGCCCCTCCCAACCCTACTATTCTACTATTCTATGATCTTATTTTGTAGGGTTTGGAACAAGAGGAAGTAGTACATTCTTTACACTGACAGAGGAGTTTCAAAAAACATGACTAAAAATCCTAAAAGAGTGTTATGTTATATAAACTAAGACTGATATTTGTGACTATTTAATAATAAAAGAATACCTGGGCTGAAGAGTGTTACTACTCCAATATTGTTGCCTCCTTGACTGATTAGGGCTTGGACTTTCAAAAGCAAAAACATCTCTCTAGCAGAGCAGCCTATGATGTATATTTCTTTTCAGACAGGGCCTGTTTGTTGTCTTGACATTGAATTCAATTCCCACTTATTTTATCACAGTGAGCAATAGTTCTAGCATTTTCAGCTCTTGGCCTCTCTATGCCTAACTTCTTTAAAGTGATCACAAAAGAAAGGTTAGTCACCAATTTGTTAAACAGTATCATTAATCTATAAATAAGTTTCTGCGCTTACTCTATAATTTAGAGCCCGGTGTTGGATTCTTCACATATCACATCTATGCATCTATGAAAAATGGTGGTGGGTCTCAAATTTAAAAGGGTGGTTCTTGCTTCTATCTTTGACCTCTTTACTGCTTCCCGTTGACACAAAATGGGGGGAAAAGGTTAAATGACTTTTCAAATTAAGGCAGCAATAATTAACTACTGGCATTGTTTGTGATTTTCCGACTCTGCGAGCTAATGAGAGAGAAATTAGTGCTTAGCAGCAGGAGTTCCTGATAGTCAGTGCCAAATGCTAAATGTGCCAACAAGTTAATTTTGGTTTTAAGTACTTCTCTTAAGTCTTTTTGAACAATGAATTAGAATAGGGATTGTATTGGTGTTGCACATATGCTACTTTTGATTTATAGAGACATCGTTTTAGAAGAATACTATTATGAAGAGCTACAACCTGTCCAGCATTCAGGGAATAATGTCATTGACAGATAAAATACAGACTTCCAGTTGACTCAGTGGCCCAGTTCAGACATAATGGCAAATCACAGTTTGTAGTTACGACACCAAGCTTATACCAGCCATTAGCTTACACACTTCTCTCCTTCCCCTTTGAGCATAACAGGAGAAGGTCAAAAAATTTCACTTTCCAAATCAACCATAGTTCCCCATTACTCTCAAACTCAGGGCATTCTAAGTGGTTAGTTAAAACAAACCAGGATCAAACCATATTTTAATAACCTAGTTTGTTAACTAACCACAGTTAAAACAAACCACAGTTCCCAGAGTTCATAAGAAGAACTATGATTAGATCAAAAGTGAAAGCTTTCTACTCTCATGCACAGAAGAGGAAGAAGTATGGGGGGAGCATACCAGCTTGAGGTTCATGCAGTAGATTTCCTTACAACAAATCATGTTTGTTCAGTATGTCTGAATCAGGCCAATCAGAACTTGTTCTTTAATAAACTTTGATAAAATACATCAAAATTGGCATCCTGAGCCAGCCAATGGCTAAACCCCCCCCCCTCCTCCAATTGCATCATTTGAGGAACTACTGAAAGTTAAGTTAAAGCTGAATAGGTTCAGAAGTATATTAATTTTAAAAATGTATTCTCCACCAACAGAAATGCATTGGAGTGTGCAAATTCTGTAGTGAAATACTGTAGTTTCTGAGAGATCTATATAAGAATGTATTCATACAGTATAGGCACAATACATGCACACACACCACTATCACCACCCCTGAATGCAGCTGTACCCATGTAAAGGGGTTAAAAGTGGGCTCAGTGGATCTCTTCTCTCCCACCCCCTCTGCAGAATGGGAGCCCCCTGTGCACCTCCCATACAGCCAGCCTCATATAATATACCTCTCTTCCCCAGGGCCCTGGGCTGTACATTACTCCTGTTCCAGGCTGGGATGGATTGTGTCCCGTGTTGTTCTTCAAAGAAAATAGTGACCTTGTATGATTCATGGCAATTCATACAATTATGTGACTAGTTCAAACATAATTCATTTGTTTTTGTTTGTTTTTAAAAGCCAGGACTGTATTAACTTTTACATCCATAGCCAGTGTGGTGTAGTGGTTAGAGTGTTGGACTGGAACTCAGGAGATCCAGGTTCTAGTCCCCTCTTGGCCCAGGAAGCTCACTGGGTGACTTTGGGCTAGTCACTGATTCTCAGCCTAGCCTACCTCATAGGGTTGTTGTGGGGATAAAATGGAGAGGAGGACCATGTAAGCCACCTTGGGTTCCTTGCAAGAGGAAAAAAGGCTGGATATAACTACAACAATAATAATAAATGCATACTCATGTATTTCTTCTGGATGAGTAGAGTCAGATCTATGGCCCAACTTAAGTACACTAGCAGGAATCTCTATTTTGTTATGCTCCAACACAATCTCAGTGGCAACCCATTCAAAGTACAAATGGAGGGGAAGGCACTTTTGACTTCTACCTAGCAGAAAGTGATTGACGACAACTATTATCTGGCCTTACTGCCAATGAACATTTAGAAAGCATTATTTAGCACAGCTAAATCTACAACAGAAGTCTTTATATAACACTTGCCATTCTAAGACACCTGAGGTTTTAGAATGAAAGATGTAACGTCTAAGGTATGCACAGGAATTGCTGCTGAAAACATTAGATGGTAATAGCTATAAATCCACATACAAAATTAAGCGAATATAGGAAATGTACTGTGTCCACTCAAAATGGTCAAGGAAGTCTACTAGGTTTTGTCCCTTTTGGTATCTTTCATTATTCATTAGACATCTGTGGAAACATTGTTCCCCTTTTGTGTTGGAAAAGAGCCATTTTAATGAAGTTAGTCTGGTACCGCCCACAGTTTTGAATTTCTGCATTATCAGTTTGGTGGGCATTTAAATTACTATGGCTCCCTTGAGACACTTCCATTATAATTAAAACATTAACAAAAGCTGGCTATCATTTTGGTTTGAATACAACTTGGTGTGCAAACCATTACATGACATTCCATTGAACTTGTACATATGGTCTCTTAACAGCTCATCCTGTACTGTTGTTTTTGGCAAGTCCACTATACCATACAATAAATCACAGAAAGAAAGAGCTTTTTGGCCCTGTGTTGTACAGTCTGCCGTAACATTAGACCATAGAAGGCTGTTCTGTTTTTAGACATCCTTTTACTAACCTAGCATTCATAATTTATGATTTCACTGTAAAATTCTTGCAACACTACACCAAAAGTACTGCTTCCCTTTAATTAAGTGCTCTCAGTAGGAAAAACGTGAAACTGATGTGCAAAACATATCGCTGTATACAATGATTGATAGTGATTACTTCTTTATGAACCCAGCCTGAGGGTTTGAACTTCCTGATGGGTAAAATAGGCCATGGGCTACTTCCTGAGATTGCCTAGTGGGAATCAGTCAGTCTTAGTAATATCTGAGGGATTCCTGAGGCACAACATGGAGACTCTTAGAATAAAAATGTGTGGTAAACTATGTTTGGCTTTGATAGTTTGTGTAATCCCACATTGCACAGATTATATGTCAAATAACAAGCAGTTGGTTACCCACAAACCCAGTTTGCAGAGAAAAAGCAAATCTAACAAAAACAGTTGGCTTTATAGACATAAATAAACCCTTAACTTTGAATTACAGTGGAAAACATTTTTATTCGTGGAATCTGTGTATCAAGACTTTTCCAATGAAGTGTGTTTCATGAGAATCGGTCAACAGGAAAGCAGTCAGAAAGGGACGACCAACTAACCCCTGACTTTGAATTATATATATAAGATAGTGAGCGCTTCTTCATCATCTTCTTTGCACAAACACACAAACACACACACACACACACACACGCTTTTTTAATCCTGAAATGTCAGACCTGAAAAGATGGAAAGAAAAATAATATAAAGCCTTCTCTAAATATTATACTGTGACTACATATGGTTGCAGCCAGTCTTACTAGCCTATTATTAATTACTATGCAATAAAAGCACCCCAGAAATCAGTTCTGACCCTTTTTACAGAATTAGATAAAACAATTCAAAAAGATTAAAAGCAGGCTTTCATTTAAATGGAGACTGACTCCTAAACACCTAAACATCTCTACAGCATTGTTCTAAGTTTGTGTTACCTGCGATCCCAAGTTAATAGGAATTGCTCATAATGTCACGTGCTAATTTACTCATCTTGTAGGTGCAATTATGTTTATATATTGCTTATGTCTGGTCTTTTGTTTTTAATTTAGGTTTGGTCCAGGACTAGTTATCTATTGGTATGGATTTATCGAAGAGTTGGATTGTCATCGCAATCGTGGTATCTTGCTCAAAGACTGCTTCCCTACAGACATAGTTACTCTTTGAGACAACATGGCTGAGCCATGAGGATGGAAGAAAATTTAGAGGAAAAGGCGAATCCGGAAACAATTTTACTTTCCTGCAATATAAACTACTGGCAACATCTGCCCTGAACTTCAGTTGAACTCTTACTGCCTGGGATCACCCTACTACTACTTTAGACAAACACATCAAGGGTTTCTGTTTTACTTCAACCCTCCGCTGATGCAAGCGGCCAAAAAATACAGACACAGCCCAAACATTATCAGCATTTCTGTCTCTGTCAAGCAGTTTATAGATAGCCATAATCTTTCTTCCTTCCGCATGGCTTCTCCTTGCACTTTGAACAAAAGAAGAAATGTGGAGGCTAAAAGGTGTGACTTTCAGTTTTCCTCCCTGTTATGAAGTCACCTTAAAAAAATGCCTTGTGTCACACAAACTTTTTTCTGTTAAATGTTAGAAAACAAGCTCATATAAACTTAGTTAATGCTAAATCTCCATTCTTAATGCTCATATTGTGCCAAGCTGGTACAGCTCATATAGGGTAAAAAAAAGCATGTTATCTAGCAATGTATTGTTTTAACTCTGAACTTCCTGGCTTTGGGGGCACAAAGCCACTTTTAGTGTAATTTTAATTATTGGTACAGATAATTGTAGAGATATTTGTTATTTGTTTTGTATGTCAGATATTGAAATTAAAACTCAGAAATGTTTATTCTGTACATTTAGGTGTAAATAGACATTTTAGTGAAATGTCTATTTTTAAAGTGAAATAAAGTGGAACATCGTTTGAGCTTGGATCTTATCCTGGCAATCTCTGTTAACGGAGATATTTTCAATAACAACATAAAAGCAAATGATTTTGTTGGACATCATCAATATTATTATTACTAATATTAATTTCTATACCGCCCAACAGCCAAAGCTTTCTGGACAGTTTATTTATTTATTTTATTTCTATACCACCCAAAAGCCAAAGTTCACAAAAATTAAAACCAAAAAGCATAAAATAAAACAATATAAAATATAAAAGCATTCAAGCCACAATATAACAATAAGATAATAAAATACAGCATACAATTTCAGTATACAAAATATTAACCAATTTAAACAGCTAAAAACAGTTTCAGTAAAATACTATACCTGGTAAGACAGCTGACATAGATGCCCCATCATATGCCATTAAATGCCTGGGAGTAGAAGACAGTCTTAACCTGGTGCTGATAGCATTGGTGCCAGGCAGGCCTCATTGGGAGATCATTCCATAATCGAGGGGGGAGGGGCACTGAAAAGGCCCTCTCCCTTGTTGACACCTTCCAAACCTCCCATGGAAGTAGCACTCGGAGGAAGGCCTTAGATGTTGATTGTAATGTCGGTAGATTCAGGATGTGCTGTGGAGATGACTAAGAATCAGAGCTGTACACCTGAAATATTACCCAGAGATACGAATGCAGAACCTATTGGTCATATTCACAAGCAATGCAAATAATTCAGCTACAATAAGAAACATGTACACCCCAAAGAGGCTAGTGGGCTTGGGGTGTCTAAGTTTCCTATTGTAGCTGAATTGTTTTTTAAGCTTGTAAGCATGACCATTAAGCCTTTCATTCATATCTCAGGAATATATCATGTACAAAGCTCAGCTAGGGTTCCCAACCATTTTGGCCCACTGGGCACGTTTACATCCTGAAAAAGTGTTGTAGGTAAGTCACAAAATGGCTGCCATCAGGCATGCCCATTTACAACACGGCTGCTGCGTTAGGCGTGGCCAGTCATAAAACATCATAAAAGACAAACTGGCAAAGCTGAAATTTGAGTAATGTGCCCAAATAAGTAGAAAGCAGAAGTAGAATCTGAACCCCAAAACACAAAAAACACTGATCATCCCCATCCATTTCCCACAAATACATTACCCAGTCCATGCTCAACTCATAAGTCACACACCCCATTCCTGTCCACCACGACCCAAACTTTCTTTCAGTATCAATCTACCCAAACTCTCACATACTTGGAGCCCACACATGCCCCATCCATTCTCTTACGGACACACAAACATGCACCCCAGTCATCCTCTACACACACACCCCTCCCTTCTCCACTTCCTCCCAACCCAGACCCAGTCACTCCCAGCCCTCCAACTCAGCCCAGTTTTGAAGGGGTTTTTTTACGGATTAAACTTTCAGCAGGAACTTATTTCAAGCAGCTGTAGCTCATGTATGTTCCACTGTTCAGCATAATGCAACAGGCTTACAGGTTTGCTTGCACATAAAAGATGGCACGCGAAATCCATAGCAGGTAACTTGCTGGTATTAATGAGAAGTAGTATTAAGGGTGAAGTAATATTAAGTATTGCCTGGCATGTATCAAACCTTGAACAGGGTAAAAATGAAACAGTAGCAGCACTATTCCAGTACAAGAGCAGCACTGTTCCAGTACAAAACTGAAGATGTGGGTTATATAAATGGAATAGGCTGTAAGGGCAAAACTGGATTTGCTTGAGGTGGTACATCTGCATTCTGTTGTGCGAAATAATCTGCCACAGCAGCCTTTATAAGATGGTCTAGCACTCTTCTCTCTCTCCCGCTCTTTGGAATAAATTAAATTTATTTGCACAGATGTTGAAAATCCTGCTCAAGCCTCATCTAATCTTTGTTTTGTTTGGATTTTACATTAAATTTATGATCAGGAAAGATAAATAAAATGAGGTGCTCGTATATTGTTATTTACACCCTTCTATAACATAACAGGTTGGAAGCCTATATTGGTATCTTCAATCAAACTTTCTGACTTTATCTTTATATAGGCTCATTTCTAAATAACCATTTTTTAAAAAGCATGGAGCAAGTCATAAAGACTTGTTGAAGTGTACTAATTCTAATTCCACAGGCTTGCCCAAAATTATCTTAAACATTAGTAGTTTAAAACTGATATGCTGATGTCTGTTCTGTGTTGCAAGATAATAATTTGTGTCTATTCTTCCTTTATCAAATATAAACATCAAGTCTAAGAGTTAAGAAAAAACTATTGCATTTTTACAATGCTATAGTCATTAGAACCTTAACATTACAGCCAAATCCAGTTTTATGGAGAGAGTATTCTGCAGAGTGTGCTAATGAATTATGCCAAGCAAGAAAACAGAAGTGTGCATAAAACTGAATGATGTTCATTCTGGCATATATAGACTTACCAAGCATCTGCTCTTACAAACACTGTAAAAAGGCCTTTCCTCAAGCCATAGAAATTGCTGCATTTGTTCACAATGAGTCAAAAATGCAGGTTAAAAAAAACCCTTGCTTAATCAACAAAGAGACATGGGCTTATTCTCAGTTGCCAAAGGCTGAGTTACAGCAGAATCCTGTACATGTCTATTCATAAGTAAGCCCCATTGGTTTAAATGGGGCTTACTTCCAGGTAGGCGAATTTTAGGATTACAGCCTTAATTACCTTGCTGCTATTCTGAAAAAATAGCATTCTTCCTAAAAATACAAATGAAGAAGGAGGTGGAGTTAAGAGTAAATAGATGCATGGGGAGGGGGAGAGGTAGAGATGAGGTTCAAATTAGAATTCATTTGGCATTCCAAGTGGCATAATGTGATTCCTCACAACAAACTGGTGAGATTGCAAAGACTGGTGACTTAGCAAGCTTCGTGTCTGAGCAAAAGTCTCCCACAATTTAACTGCAGGTCTGCCTGGTCAAAATACAGAGCTCTAGTACTCTGGCTTTCTCTTCTCTGTTAATTTTGATTCAGTTATAGTCTGCTACTAACTTTACCTTGTTCTTAACAGGTCAGTATTGCTCCCAGAAAAGAGAACAGTAATTCAAAAATGGTGGATTACTGCACATGTAGGAACATTGGAAGCTGCCTTATACTGAGTCAGACCATTGGTCCATCTAGCCCAGTATTGTCAACACTGACTGGCAGCAGCTCACCAGAGTTACAGGCAGAAATTTTTCCAGCCCTACCTGGAGATGTCGGGGATTGAACTTGGGACCTTCTGCATACAAAGCAGGTGCTCTACCACTGAGCCACAACCCCACATAACAGCCAGAAGTTTCTATAAATATCATAGACCAGCCTTTCCCAACTTGGTTCCCTCCAGATGTATTGGTCTGCAGCGCTCATCATACTGGCTGGGGATGATAGGCATTATAGTCCAAAGCATCTGGAGGGTCCCAAGTTGTGGGAGGCTGTCATAGATCAATTGCAATAGATTTCTGACACGGGGAAATCTGGGAAGGTGACCCATGAGAACCTGACAAAGACTGAATCTCAAGCAGGAAGTAGGATTCACAGGGCAACACAAGAATGCTTTGGGTGTATTTAATGAACATGCTTTGGGGTTTGTAGGTATATATGCAAAATTACAAGCCCAGCTCTTCTCCATCTGAGCTGACCATTATTGAGATGATGCTATGAGTTGTCCTGCTCCTTCTGTGGAACTATGTGGCAGGAGCAACATTTTTTAAAAAAAATTGTAATGGATTCTAGAATACGGAGAGCTGCAGAAAAGAGCTAAAGGATGTTCTTTATTTTGTACACACACTGATTTAGGATCCCATATGAGCTCTAGAAGATTGAACTCCATTGACCTAAATGGAGGGGGCAGCTCTGAGCATGCTAAGGAATATGCACACATTACTGCCCCTGCCATTGAGATTAACAGGGAAGCCTTTGTGGGAAGCTTCACTAGATTTGCACATCAGAGTCATCAATTCACAAGAAATCAGTGGCTTAAGAAATTATTTCCCTCTTTGGATCATTTTAAACCAGTGCTGTTTATAACTTCCCCATATTTTAAGCGTTTGAGCAATAATTTTCTACAACTTTTCTCTACCTGGGACAAATTCTGCAACGAAGGTAAGAACCTTGCATTGCAATAACTTAATGACCTGCACAATTTTGCTCTTAGTTCATCAACAAAGCACCACCATGAAACCCAGGTCAGGGAATGCCTAAGGTCATGATGGGATATGGGAGCAGGGAATGGAAAAACAACTGCCATCCAGGACTTGATCCTGGATGACTGTGCCAACCTGTCCTGTATCAAGGAGACTTAGTTGGATGAGACTGGGGGAGTAAATCTATCTCAGCTTTGCCCATCTGGCTTCTCCATGTTGTACCAGGCAAGACCTGGGGTGGGGGAGGTGGAGTTGCAGTGGTCTACCATGATTTTATCCTCCTGTCCAAGTGCCCCATCCTGCAGACTTCCAGTTTTGAGTGTGTGTACCTGAGGGTGGGTGTTTGGGACAAAATAAGGATTTTGCTGATGTACCACCCACCCTGCTACCCAACAGATTCCCTTCCTGAGCTTGTCAGGGTGGTCTTGGGGATGGTCCTGGGGTCTCCTCAGCCTGTTGTGCTGGGGGACTTCAACATACACACTGAGGCCACTATGTTGGGAGTGGCTCAGGACTTCATGACCTCCTTGGCAACCATTAGGGTTGTACCAATTAATATCTGGCCCCACTCATTCAGCAGGACACACTTTGGATCTGGTTTGCCACATGGGGTTAGAAGATGGTGATCGAGGTGGGTGGGTGGAAGAATTTTCTTTAGTTCCATTGTCATGGACAGATCATTACCTGGTGCGGTTTGTACGGCCCAAGGATGTGGACAGGATCCTTGGAGAGGTGAGGCCTACCACTTGTGTGCTGGACCTTGACCTTTCTGCCTTATAAAGGCAGCTGGGGAGAGAGGGACTGTCTAAGTGGGTAAGGGTAGTGATGAATCTTTATGTCATCGTGTGATCCAGCTTGCCTAAAAGAGGTAGTGGCAAAAAGTATGTGGTAGCTTCTCAGCTCCAGGTGTTTCTGGATGAAGTATATTATCTAGATCTATTTCCATCTGGTTTCAGGCCTGGTTATAGGACAGAGACTACATTGGTCACCTTGGTGGCCGATCTAGGGTGGGAACGAGACAGGGGGAGTACGCCCCTGTTAGTGCTGTGCCGAAAATTTCTCCCACTTTTTTTACCATTCTGATTCAATCTGATAGCAAAGAAATTGCTTTTGAAAAGAAATTCAAAGGAGAAGAAATTTTGGAGAAATTTTCATGGGCTGGGTATGGGGTTCTTGTGATTACCTTACTCACGAGGTGGCTGAGGGGTGTGCATGAGTGTCATTGTACAATAATATCTGAGGCAGGCTGTAGTATCCTCGGTTTCCCACAATTCAGTTAAAGCCATCATGAGGAAGACATCATGAATCAATTCCTCCCATGGGGCTTTTTCAATTCAGAAAGTGCAGGCGGCCTGGGAGGCTGCAGAACAATGCAAAGATGCATAATACAGAAAGAAAACACACAGCACCCTCAGCCACCTTGCAGTGATTAGGTAAGTTCAAAAATAACACCAAAAGAAATTCAGAATTCTGCCTCAGAAAAGTGGAAGCCTCAACACAGTTGATACTGTTTCCACTTACGGAAGCAGTGCAATAAACCAAAAATCATTAGGAAAAAAGAAAGAACCTGTGCTACAACCCCAGCCAATAGTGAGCCTTATCTGTGAGAAACAGTTGGAGAATTTCTCCTGCCCAGGGTGTCTGTCTAAGATGGGACTGGGAGGCACTATTATACAGTCAGGGCCAGAAATATTGGAACAAGGATAACTGCTTTGGCAGTTGGCCTCTGTGCACCACCACACTGAAGCTGAAAGGAAACAAACCCAGATGGGAGCGAAGTCAGGACTTTCAGCTGTAATTCAAGGGATGTGACAAAAGTGGGGCACTAACCATTCAGGAAGTACAGCCAGTGGCATACACACACACCTATCGTTGGTGGCTCATAAGTAATGGAACAAACCAACATCATTTCAAACTTAAGGATCGCCTTTAGTACCTGGATGAAAATCCTTTGCAGTCAATGACTGCCTGAAGTCTGGAACCCAGGGACATGACCAAATGCTGAGTTTCCTCCCTCGAAATGCTTTGTCAGGCCTTTACTGCAGCTGCCTTCAGCTGCTGCTTGTTTGTAGGTCTTTCTGCCTTCAGTCTTGTCTTCAGTAAGTGAAAAGCATGCTCTATTGGTTTGAGATCAGGTGACTGACTTGGCCATTGAAGAACATCCCACTTCTTCGCCTTGAGAAAATCTTGGGTAGCTTTGGCTGTATGTTTTGGGTCATTATCCATCTGCAATATGAAGTGGCGTCCTATCACTTTGGCAGCATTCAGCTGAATCTGAGCAGAAAGTATAGCCCTATACACTTCAGAATTCACCCTGCTGCTTTCAACAGCAGTCAGGTCATCAATAAACACGAGTGACCTGGTTCTGTTGGCAGCCATACATGCCCATGCCATAACACTGCACCATGTTTGACAGATGATGTGGTATGCTTTGGATCATGAGCTGTTCCTTTCCTTCTCCATACTTTTCTCTTCCCATCATTCTGGTACAAGTTAAACTTGGTTTCATCAGTCCAAAGAATCTTATTCCAGAACTGGGCAGGCTTTTTTAGGTGTTTGCTGGCAAAGGCTAATCTGGCCTGTCTGTTCTTGAGCATTACCAGTTGTAAGCACATTGTTGTGAAGCTTCTGTATTTACATTCATAAAGCCGTCTCTTGACTGTAGATGTTGACAATGACATGGCTACCTCCGCAAGAGCATTCTTGACCTGGCTAGATGTTGTGAAAGGGTTCCTCTTCACCCTGAGCAGCATTCTGCGGTCATCCACTTTAGTTGTCTTCCATGGTCTGCCAGGCCTTTTGCTGTTGCTGAGCTTGCCAGTTAATTCCTTCTTTTTCAGGATGTTCCAAACTGTTGTGTTGGCCACTCCCACTGTTTTTGCTATCTCTCTGATGGGTTTATTTTGTTCCCTCAGCCTAATGATGGCCTCCTTCACTCGCATGGACACCTCTTTGGACCTCATGTTGGGAGTTCCAGTGAACAGCTACCAAATGCAAATGTAACATGCAGAACCACCTCCAGGGCTTTTTATCTGCTTGATTGGCCATGGGGTACCCAGGAAACAGGCCACACCTGGCCATGCAGCTGCTTGTCAGCCGTTCGTTCCATTACTTATGAGCCACCAATGATGGGGGTATGTATATGCCACTGGCTGTCCCTCCTGAATGGTTAGTGCCCCACTTTTGTCAAACCCCTTGAATTACAGCTGAAAGTCCTGACTTCGCTCCCATCTGGGTGTGTTTCCTTTCAGCTTTAGTGTGGTGGTGTACAGAGGCCAACTGCCAAAACAGTTATCCTTGTTCCAATATTTCTGGCCCTGATTGTAAGTGGCTCTGGTACCTCTTGGGCAATTTCAGAAGATGGTGCTGGGGGATTCCTACTCGACACAATGGCTGTAGGCCTGTGGTATCTTCCTGGGTTCCTGTCCCCCCAGCCTATTTAACATAGATATGAAACTGCTGGGAGAGGTTGTCCCAAATTTTGGAGTTCAGTACCATCACTATGCTAATGACACCCTTTCCATCTAAATCCAGTATGAGAGCCAGTGTGGTGTAGTGGCTAGAGTGTTGGACTGGGAGTCAGGAATCAGGAGATCCGGGTTCTAGTCCTCACCCAGCCATGGAAGCTCACTTGGGCCAGCCACAGACTCTCAGCCCAACCTACCTCACAGGTTTGTTGTTGTGAGGATAAAATGAAGATGAGGAAGATTATGTATGCTGCCTTGGGTTCCTTAAGGAGGAAAAAAGGTGGGATATACATGTAATAAATAAATTCAAGTTCTAGTTCTAAATCAGTGACTGATACCGGTAATGGACTTGATGAAGGTGAACAAATTGAAGCTTAATCCAGACAAGACAGAGGTGCTCCTGGTCAGTAAAAGGCAGATCATGGAATAAGATCTTAAGGGAGGCCCTTCTCTCAGTCCTGCCCTCATCGGAGGCATGCTTGGCAGGGATGTGAGACAGGGCCTTCTCAGTGGCCACTCCCAGGTTCTGGAACTCCCTGCTGAGGTTGGCTCCCTCTCTGTTGTCCTTTTACCAGCAGGCAAAGATGTTTTTATTCAGGCAGGCCTTTGGCATGTAAGCTAGTCTGCTGCTGAAGGGTTGCATGGGGGGGGGGTGCTACTTATCTCATGGATTGTTGTGTTTTAATTGCATTTTCAATTTATTTGCTTTTATGCTATGTTTTAATTAAGATTTTGTTTTAATTTAAGTTTTATTGTTAGTTGTTTTGACTGCCTTTCTGTTCTTGGACAGAAAGGCAGGATATAAGTTTAAAGAAGAAGTAAAGAAGTAAGTAAATAAATAAATAAATAAATAAATGAAATAAATACAGGAGACAGGATTGGTAGGGAGGTTGGCCAAAAGTCAGCATGGCTACAGGAAGTGAGATGAAGCAGGTCATGGGCCCCAAACTGGGGAACTGGGGGAATAATGGGTGACAGAGATATGGAATTGCAGAAAGAAAAAGCCATTGAGAACCCACCCATATGGTCTAGGAGCTGGAAGTGATGTACACAAGCAAGGGAGATTTGGATGACTAGGAACTGTGGGTCTGGGAGCAAAAGGGTGTTAAACTCTGGAATATAGGCCTTCACAAGGGAATTCTACCAGTAGTGGCAGTCTTCTGTCACTGCAGCAATCCGACCTGACAACCCCAACAACGAATCATCTGGAAGCAGGTAAACACTAGATTCGATTTATCAGCTTGAACTGATCAGCCAAATGTTTGGCAGAAGGTTTCTAGTTCCAGTGTTGTACTTCCCTCACCCTGACAAACATGTGCCACCCACTGTAGCACGAAGAACAATATGCTAAACAGAGCTGTGTGCCGATAACTTATCTTGTGGTTTGAAATTAGGTTACAGCATGGTTTATTCTGATCCATGCTGCTGAATACATACAGCACCCACACTCGCACCCCCGGCAATGCAGTCATCTACACTATGGGTTCTCATTTCCAGTTAACTTGCCCAGACATAGTCAGTGAAGAGACCTGCTGCTAACGTTTTAGACCTATGACACAAGAACCAAAAAAAGTCTTGCAGAGATATGTACTAGGATGGCTAACAATGGGTTTGCTTGGCAGCAAATCTACCCATGATAGAGGAACTATATCACAATCTGTATAAAACTGGCCTTTCTTGGGTTAAGGAAAGGTCACATGTTACACAAAGTTTGGAGAGGCAAAGCTTTCTCTCCTGTGTATAGTAAATATGAATTGAATGCTTATTATTAAGAACATGCCAGGGTTCAAAAGATTAAATAAGGAAGATGCATTTATGAGCTAAATAATAAACAGCGCAGATTTAGTTCCTCTTGCATTTTTTACTTTCCTGCTATTGTTTAATATATGGCTGTTATACAAAGAGCAGCTTAGGTCAGCTACTATAAATTATGCTTTCAGTACAATAGTAATCCAGTAAAATTATTTCAAAGTTTGATCAAAGCAATTCAAAAGCCTTCTAAACTTTTCCATATTATAGGAAAAACCTCATTTTGAAGTCTTAACTGTTTCAGTTTTGGCCCATGAATTTGGGGTGGAGTCTTGACAATGGGAAACCAAGTCTCTTTCTTGAATTGGAAATAGGTGATATGGATAGATTTCTGTGAAGCCTGTTATGAACAGTACTCTTATGCTTTTTAGACAGGTAAATATTTAAGTATAGGAACTGTGGTTATAGCTGCAGTTCAAAGATAAATTCTGATGTTAATTTTTAAAGACAAACATTGATGTGTCTGTCTCAGCGCAATCATATCGAAAGTGTTACCATGCACATAAGGTGTATGGCTTCTCATACGATTTTTATTTATTTATTTACTTGCTTATATACTCACTACATTTCTATACCATCCAGTACCCAAAGCTCTTGATGTGCCAAATGTGCATCTTCACTGTGAAATAAGCATTGTTGTTTACATAGCACCATCAGTGTGCATGGCACTTTTCAAGCAACTTTTCCTGTGTAACATTTGTGTGCATGTTAATACACAGATCTACAAACAGTACTGTCAAACGCTGGCCCAGGTTTGGTAGCCAGAAATTTTGTGGTCAAGAGATGTAATGTTAAAGCATGGTTTTGTGTTACAGGAATGAGCCTAGTCTCCTGATTGGGTAGCACAATCCATGGCCACAAGATCAGAAGCTTCCGTTTTTTATTAAGCCACAGTCTAGAATTACATCCAAACCCTAAACTATGGTTAATCTTTTCTAAAACAACCCAGCTTCATATACTACAGTTTGAAGTTGGCTTATTTTAGTAAGCCATACTTAAAACCAACCGCAGTTTGGGTTGACACGTAATGCTATGCTGCCATTAGTCAAAAAAATACTCCTCCTTGTGGCCACACCAAAGAGAGAGGGGGAGTGAATGAGTCTGAGGCTTGCATAGGTAGTTGTTCTAACACTAAACCATGCTTGAGGAATGGTATTACATCCAAACAAGGCCATTATGTTGGTGCTAAACAGCATAAACCCAATACATTTGAAGAAATTTAATAAATATATGAAATCTATCAATATATTCAATAAATGAATTTATCCAACCATTTCTTTCTTACTTTTTCTTCCTTTCTTTCTCCTCAGATAGATAAATACATAGGTGTGTGCAAGGAAGGCAGGAAGAAATGCGCACACACGCACACCCAATTCCATCATTCTATCCCATGTGCCCAGCATTCCATCATGGAGAATAAGCAAGAATCAACATCCACAGTGGCACTATTAAGGGGAAGGGCTATGCAAAGAGTCACAGGCTTGACTCTCAGTAGCAGGGGTCTCCAGGCACAAGAAGCAGGTTTAGCCCCAGTTTTATGTCAGTGGTGTCTCCAAGTTCAGTCCTTTTCTTTCTTCCATATCAGTCAATGTTGCCATTCCACTGCTGATGCTGGGTGGTATGAAACCACACTCAGCGACAAGAGGTCTGCAGTGGTAGAGCCCTCCATCCATAGGCACACACGCACATATACACAGGGGTCCCCAACGTGGTGCCCGTAGGGACCTCCAACGGTGTCCGTGAAGCTCTTCCCTCCTTGTCCCTTTAAAAAATACATTGTTTGAAGAAAAACCTTGGGAAATGTTAGGGCAGTCTTCTTTCTCTCTCTCCCTTTCTAGCCTCTAGCCCTGCTCTTTCTCTCCCCTCAACCTTGCTATTTCCCACTCCCTCCCTCCTAGGCTCTAGCCTCACTATTTCCCCCTCTGCTTTAGCTCACTTTTGACTAGCCAGGTCCCCATGGCAGCCATTATGTGACTACCCACATCCTCCATTAGAGACATTTTGTGGTGGTACCCAGAGCAGTTTCTCAAATTCCCAAATGTGCCCATGAGTCCAAAAAGGTTGTGCAATCCTATGCATGTTTAGACAGAAAAAATGTCCTAACTGGACAGAACACTGCCTGCATATTTTCCCTTATAGTGGCTTACATTAAAGGACTGGAGATTGTAACTGAACACTGAAAACTCATAAAAGGGGCCTGGAATATTGCTAGGGAGACAATCCCCTGCTGCTATGGCTATACCCCTGAACTGTCCCAATACATGATATAATTCATTTCCTGGCAGTGGTTGAGTTTTATCACAAACTGTAATCACAAACCCTGTTTTATGAGATCAGATAGGATAGTTCTTATGTTTAGCTCAGACCATGGGCCTCACTTAGGGTGCAATTCAGCCAAGGCTAAACTTTTTAAGCCTCACTGACATTAATGTGAGAGAGTTACCATGTGCCTTAGTCACCGCTGACAATATCAATGGCAGAGCATTAATGTGATGTGCAGTGCAATTCTCTACATGTCTACTCAGAAGTAAGCCCCATTTAATATTATGAGACTTGCAGTAAGATACCTGTGCAGTCTTGGGCTGCAATCCTAAACAGGGAAACCCTAAATCCTAATTAGGGGGTAAACCTCACTGAATACAGTGGGACTGACTTTCAAGTAAACATCCATAAGATTGTACAGTCATTCACCCATGCAAATAAATGAGGCTTCTGTCTTTACATTTTGCCTATATTGCATCCTTCGCTTGTTTTTTTTATTTTTTGGCACATTACTAATTCTGCACACTCTTGGACTAGACTTGGCTTGACCCATCTGTTCTCATTCACTCCCATGCATGGACAGAACATTGCTGCACAACGTCAAAACAAAATGGAATGAATGTCTGTGCTGTATGTCAGTGTGCATCTATGGAGGCCATGTTACCCTGCCAGGGTGATTCCAGTCAGGCTGTTTAGAAATGTTAAAATGAAATGAAACTAAGTCAATTAATTAATAACAACTGAGGTTCAGGGTTTAATTGAGGGCCTAAGGTGAAGCAAAGACCATTAACCCCAGACGGGCATTAATTCACAAAGAAAAATCCTGGCTGAGATTATTTCTAATACAATGCAGCTTAAACATTTTCCCATATCGAAACATAGTTTCGCTTTTTGCCCTTTGTACTAAAGGAGAGGGAGGGGAACGTAATGTGGAAAGGAAAGTGGCTTGGATGTCACTGCAAGCTCTCTCAGAAAATGAATCCACTTAGCCAATCATATCGTATTTTTCAGTTCACATGGTTGATAGCAGCAATAGAGCTGCGTCTGTGCTCAGTCAAAATCTATTACCCATTGCATTTTTAATTAACATTTAACAATTAAACGAGTTTAAATGACTTCTAACTCTGCAAACTTTTCTAATAAAATGAAAGTGTGACAGGATAAGTACTGCAAGTTCATGCTGTAAGATAAATTCTAATGGCAATAATGATTTGCATGGTGCAGGTCCCTGCCATTAGCATAAATCCTGGGTTATATACCAAAATCATTAAGCAAAAAATGCAAATCACACAAACTTCAATAAGATTAGAACTGTGAGTGATTGGTTTGGCTAATCAACCAAAGAAAATGCTTTCTTAGTTCTATTTCAAGTCTGTTGAAGCTTATACAGAAAACTTTGTGTGATTTCTAAATGGCTTCCACAGCATCATTTTGTAATTCCCTCTGGTATATGATTTGTTTCACGCATTTTGGTGACTGCCAACATGGAGTATACTTTATTTGTAGGGAATATTTAACCTGCATGGAACAAAACCAAAGAAACTGATATAAAAGTTTTTAAAAATATATTACATGTTATTAATTTTCTTACAAATGCACCATGTTTTGTTATATTTACAAATATCATATTTTAGAATATTTTACTACCCCAAGCCACATTCAGATGTATCTTGCTGTGGTAAAATATCCCCAAAACAAAGCCGTGTGTATGGTTACAGAAGAACTGCACTTAATTCTGCTTACTTGTATCGTGGGGCATTTTTTAAAAATCCCAATATATTAACATTGGCTGGGACAACAACAACAACAACAACAAGAACCCTAGTGGCAAAAATCTATAGATTTCTTGGGGTATTTTTTTTTATCCCAGGCTCTTTTTAGTTTTCAGAAAGAAAACTTTATGGGCACTCAAATCTGCTTCCCTGAATCATTTTTTGTGGAAATATTTTACCCCAGCGTGATTCACTTGAACAAAAAATATCTCACACCCAAGGATTCAGTCGGGTTTTAGAGGAACATATTTTGTTCGAGGCATTTTTAAAAATTGTGTGTAGAGAAAGAGAACTAGATGAAATTTACGGATGTTGTTTACTACCATGCAGGTGAACATTTCCTAAAAGGAATACATTGAAGGTATGCTTCTATGTAAGTCCTGCAGTAAGATCACCTTGGGTAACATTTAGCCCATATTGTCAGATGAGGTTAATATTCTATATTGATAGCGTTAGGGGCAGAAATCACAATAGCCCTATTCCTATGAGATGGTGCTTCAGCATATGATAAGGCTGCGTACCTACCCTGTGGCGAGGTGACACCTGAAGAGTGGGAAAAGATCATATAAATAACATTGAAGGATTTTTTTTCTCCTGATCGTTATAACAAAGCCAGTCTCCCATCTGTCTCTCCAACCCTTATTAATTGCTTTTATAGATATATATATTCATTACAAGAAAAGCAGGAAAGAAATCCATAGGGATTTGTCTCAGAGCAGGTGTCCTGTGTATAAGAAACTGTACAGAAGTAAGTGTGGAGATGTTTGTGTGAGTTGTCATGTGACTGAAAACACCAGCTGAGGACAGGAGGCAAGAATGGCACAAAAAGTAACAAAAACAAGTAAACTAGCCTTTGTCCAGATATTAAAAACCATTGCATTGTCATTAAGATCCTCAGTTGCTTATTCTGGAATATCCCCATTGTTTTGAGTGGGACAATTGAAACAAGAAACTTTGAGGATTACAGCCTGGCCATGTTTTCTCCCCCTCAACATAGCACTTTTGTGAAAACATTATTGCAAACACTTTAAAACAGGGTTTTATGTCTCTTGGAATAAACTCTGTAGTGGCCTATGAAAACAAATGAATTAATTTCAGGTAATTTTACCGTCAAGTCTTGATAGGGTCACTTCAAAGAAGCTTTGTAGCATCTTTCAGAGTGCACAGAGTTTGGAACTGCGTAACAGATGTTGTCAGTGAAGAGAACCAGCACTAGAAATCACTTTGACATAAGATGAGTTCTACAAGTCAGATGGCCTTAATGTTTGTGTACAACCATATGGAGCTGAGCACATTGTGAGCGGAGATGGGTTAAAGACGATGCAGACAACAAGCTTGGGTTGAAAATTGGGCCACATTTATTGAAATACCTGCAAAGGGGTAACTAGGACGGGCATCTAACTGTGTCAGCAGCTAGCTGGCACTTCTTGGGCGAAAACACACCCAGCCTGAGAGGTGGCGGTGATCTCGCCATCCCTCCGGACTGCCCCTTCTGGGGGAGGTAGACCTTCCGGTGTCACCCCCGACCTGGGGGGTGAGTAGGGTTGGTCTCCCAGGCAACCCTTATCCCCCCACCGAGCTGCACAACCCGTTCGGGGGGCCTCAGGCGTCACCTGTCACCATAAGGTGCCTCTGCATGCATACCATCCCTATTTTCCTGTTTTGCCCATCCTAGCCGCCAACTGGAAAGTGACCGATGATATAGACCGTATTCCCTTACAGGACACACTTGACCCACAAAACAGTGTGACATAGGCAAAAAGGACTCACAGTAATAGGCCAATCGAACTGTGAGCCAAAAAATTCCTACATGGCTCCCAAAGGGCAACTGGTAAGAAACCCACACTGCTTAGGGGAGGGTGGGAGGGAGCTGCATCAAGCCAGAGAGCTGAGATTGGGAGGGGGCTGAGTTTAAGGCAACTCAGCCTGCCCCTCCCTGCATGGTGGTGCCACTGGGGTGCACCAATCAGAAGCCCCTATGTCTTGTCACCCCACCCGCCCGCAGTGCCCCCCCTTTCAGCCAGACAGGCTGGCGCCGGGGTTAGGGCATTTGCGAGCGGGGATGGGTTAAAGACGACACAGACAACAAGCTTGGGTGCCTCTGCATGCACACCATCCCTTCTTTCTTGTTTTGCCTGTCCTAGCTGTCACAGGAGTCACAAGCCTAAATCACTTTGACATAAGATGAGTTCTACAGGTCAGATGGCCTTAATGTTTGTGTACAACCATATGGAGCTGAGCACACTGTGAGAGCTAAGTTAACCAAACTAAGAGTGCATCAGCATCCACACAGCAATTTCAATGTCAGTTGGACCCAACAGTCAGATGCCCAGAGTTACTGACCTGATGGGAATGATCCCTGTATACAACAATGAGGAATAACTGTAGGATCCTCCGTTACGAAGTCCACACAGCTGTCTTCTGGGTGTTAATATGGTGGAGTCTCCTGAAAACAGTTCTCTTCTCCCAGGACACTTCCCATGTTGCTGTGTTAGTCCAAGGCCTGGAAAGAAACAACAGGAGGAGCTATCATTCAAATCATCCTAATATACAATGGCTTGGATCCATCAGCAGGTGATCCCTCTGTGGAGTACCACACTGACTGGATGCTCCCACTGGCAGAAGAGCAGAGAGGCAATTTTTGCCAATTCTCTCTCCCCACTGCATCCCCTTGCACCCCCAAAAATCTGCTCCAGAGAGTTGGGGGCCCCTCTGGAACAGTGGGAAGGGGTGGCACAGGGGAGGGTGAAAACAGCAGAGGGCAGGTGAAAATTGCCTCCCCAATCTGTTTCACCACCGAAAGCCTCTGCTGGATTGGCTTTCTTTCTGTCCATGAAAGAGAACTTCAGATCCAACCCATTATAAAATGTGCTGGAATAATTTACAGCATAACTTCATATAACTCAAAATATTGTAAGTGTTTTAATTGTCAGTTATAGGCATACAAGGTCCAATGCTGAATAAGTAATAAACAAAGAAAAACCTGAATAAGTGTGACCTATATTTTTGTAGCTAGGTACAGGTAAGTAGACCAACTGTATTTTATTAACTTTTCTACTACTCTGGTAGTCCAAAAGGAGGCATATGCATCACTTCAAAAGGAGGGATGTGCTTCTGAAGGTGCAATTTGGGGTTGTTCCTTTACTGATATTAGGAAAAAACAGAAACCAGGTTTCAAGGAAATGATCTTCCCTGATAACCCCTCTACCTGCCTACTTTGGTGAATTCATTTTTCGACTAGAGCAAATTTCCAAATCCTAAACAGCCCTGGATTGTGTATCCATTTATAGTTTTCCTTTCCTTAGCTTTTTCCATTTTAGCAGTGTGTATTGGTTGGTTACAAGCATCCTTAACAAATTATAATAAAGGAAGTGGGGATCAGGGCAAATTGCACTATTTCTGAAATTAGGCTAAATATCTGTTCCCAGTATTTATTTGTTTATTTCTTTATTTCGGGGGGGGGGACTAGTGGTCCTCCAGATGTTTTGGCCTACAACTCCTATGATCCTTCACCATTAGCTAGGCAGACTAGAGCTGATGGGAGTTGTGGGCCAAAACATCTGAAGGGCACAAGTTGCCTACCCCGATGTATTTAATCCCTTTCTTAGCTGCCTTTCAAGAACAGTGCATGCTTCCAGACAGAGTTCTATTGCTAATAATCAAAAGGCATTGGGCAGCTATTCCATCTTTTATTCCTTAATGGAGTTTTTCTGTTAAGAAAAAAATGGGAGGGTACAAACTGAAGACGGCATCATCTGGGCGCCCTGTAAAATTCTGTGAATGAGGGAGTACAACTGCACACAATAAAAGCCTTGTCTGGGAAGCATCCATAGTCTTCCCAATGTGGCTTACAACATAAAAGCAATATAACGAATATATTAATAAAACATATTAAATATAAACAATTTTAAACAAAGCCAACGCAATGCAATGTAATACAGTACTCAGTAGGAACAGGACGGGGCCACCACATATGGTAAGAGGAGCCCTGCTGGATCCAACCAAAGGCCTAATTAGCCCAGCGTTCTGTCCACACAGTGGTCAGCCAGATGCCTATGGAAGCCCAAGAGCAAGACATGACTTCAGTAGCACCCTCCAGCTCACATTCTCCAGCAACTGGTATGCTTAGGCATGCTGCCTCCTATACTGGAGGTAATACATAGTCATCGACTGGGTTTGCATGACACAGCAACCCATTGTGCGTGCGAAGCCACAGTGCGTTGTCATCTCATGCGAACCTGGACTGTTCCTGCAGGGTGACTTGTACGTGAGCAGCAAGCCACCCTAACAATCCATGGCTTGTTTTGCGGGATGTTGTACCCACGATGGGTTGGTGTGCCGTCCGAATCCAGCACTGCCAACCCATCACGGGTTGTGGGCATCAGCAAGCAAGCTGCTTGCCAAGAGTGGCAGAAACTCCTTCTGCTCTTGCTGAGCGCCATACTGCAGTGACAGCCCCTCCACTGGTGGCTGTCACTCATACAGCAACGCTTTTTTTAAAAGAAAAAAAATGCACTCTGACATTTGCGCAAAACGGGGCTGAATTTTTTTATTATTATTATTTTTTCATCCCCCCCAATGTATGCAGATGTCTTTGTAATTGGGGGGGGGTCAGTTTTTTGCAAATGCAGAAGTGCACAATTGCGGCTGTCAGATATATATATAGCTTTGCCTTGCCTATTGCCTTCTGACAGTGTTTCAGCTGTCAAAGTATGAAGCATACAAGGTAATTGACAATTTGCAGTAAAAGGGGAGCTCCAAAAATGGGGTGGGCCCTAGAACACCCTTAAAGCCACTTGGGGGAGACTCAGGGAGGGGTGGAATGGAAGGATAAATCCCACACTTCAAAACGTGGTGCCCTCACATGCACTCCTGAGATTTTTGGGTCCCAACTGCAAAGAAACCTGGCTGCCTGGAAGGGGGGCCTCGAAAAAGGCCAGGTCTTACAGTATTGTGACAACCTGTTAATCGCCGCCGAGACCCCACAAGACTGTGAACAATATACCCGTGAATTGCTCAATTTGCTGGCCACCTGCGGGTACAAAGTCTCTGGCAAAAAGGCGCAACCCATAAAAGCTGAAGTCACCTTTTTAGGCTATAAAATTTCAAAAGGCCAGCGCCACCTTGATCATAGCCAAATATAGGCCATTCAAGACTACCCCTCCCCGAGCTGCCCGTGTGAACTTCGGGCGTTCTTGGGCCTCACCGGATTCTGTCGCTTATGGATTGCAGACTATGGTGGCAAGGCTAAGCCACTCTATGAATCCTTGACAAAAGAAGGGGCTCTCAATTGGGCTTAGACCAGGGATATGGAAAAAGCCTTTCAAGAGCTTAAACAGTCCCTAATTTCTCCCCGGGCCTTGATGATCCCAAATCCTGCCAAGGCCTTCCGCCTCTTTGTGCATGAGCGAAAGGGGGTGGTGGCAGGTGTGCTTTTCCAGGAGTATGGGCCCTCCCCCTCCCCCTAACTAAAATCCAAAAAAACATCCTGCAAAGGGATTAAGTTGTCCCCGTTCGAGCTCATGTTTGCGCAGCCACCCCAAGTTCTGCCCCCAGGACAAAGCGAGAGAGCCATTTGGGAAGTGGGAAAGCAAATATTGTGGGACCATGTTACTAGTTTGCAGTCTGCTTTGTTTCAGTTACACCGCCATGCCACAGAGTTCCAGTCTTTGCCGCTTGACCAGACCATCCACCCTTTCCACCCCAGAGACCAAGTCCTGGTCAAAAAGTAGAAAAAGGAGCCCCTGACTGCCAGGTGGGACAGACCCTATACTGTGGCCCTGACTAGCCACACAGCAGTAAAACTTTTGGGGTGAGATAGGTGGACTCATCATACTAAGATAAAAAAGTATCCAGACCAGACCTCTGCATCCTGTCCCAAAGGAGACCCGGGGTCCACAAGCAACAACCCTCTGCCCTCCCTGACCCCGGACGCTTGGGGAGGCACAGGGCAAGATTTAGAGACAGCGTGGGACTATCAGGGTCTTGAGTAGCTAAAGGGCCTTTTTCGCCAAAAATGAAGTGGCTGTGGGTCCTAGCACTACTTTCCAATGGAGTAGTGGGAGCAGGGCAATTTTGTTGTCAAGAAAATGGCCAAGCTGACTAACGTGTTTAATGCTCGATGAAAGGCTTTTAAGGGGGGATTGATAGAACCAAAGAGGCACCATCTTAAAGTATTGGCAGCCATCCAAGGCAGCCTCCTACAGTGGAAAGTCCCAGAGGAAGGTAGTCTTATCAACTGCCTTGTTGACACCAACAGCAACGGTCTGTTTCATATCAGGTACAGCCAGAGGAGCCCCCCCGCCTCGAGTAGCCGCCACTCCTGCAGCTGGTTAGAACCAGTTCCAGCTAGATCGCCTTCTGCCCAGCTTGCAAGGACAGGTCAGCCGTAGAGACATGTCAACTATGCATGCTTAATGAAGTTCATGACTATTATGTGGCCCACCCCGCATAGCTAATGGGGTCATTATACTGAATGTATATAAGCTGTACCAAAAACATCTAGGGTGTGGTTCTCCTTTGTGGCGTTAGCCACGAGAATCCACCCGAACAGCGCTGTTTGTCTCCTGCAATAAAAACCGCGTTGGACTGAATCTCAGAGTTCTGTGTATCTCTAAGGGGATATTGGCATACCCCTCCTAGAGGGAATGAACTTAAGTCTAATTTGTGCAACAACAGTGAATCTCGTTCTGGAATAGGATTGTTTAAATTGCATCCCACAATGCTTGAAGTCCCATGCCCTTCCCACCAAGTTCTGAGACCACTAAGCTGTACAAAGTGGACACTGACCCTTTTGATGTGGATGAAAGCTTAAGACAGAGATATTCAAATGTGGTGAATGGCCTATTTGCTTCTGGGTGAGTTGCCAGTTTAACTGTAAATGCTCTAATCTGGGATCTGAACACAGGTGAAATCAGTGTCTCTGCCATTTTTTTCTGTGATTTGTTCTTAGATTGCAGAGCAATCCAAAGAGAAGGAAAACTCATGGCAGAGGACCAACAAATCCAAAGCCCTGCCACGCTTACATCAGTGGGGCAGAAGATGTGAGAGGACAACTGGAAGGAAAACAAGTAAGCCACCTCTAGGCCAGCATCCTTTCCCCCCACTGTTGGGGAATGAGAGGCAGGGCAAATCCTTCCTGGAACTGCCACTGTTATGCCCTCTTTTTGCCATTACCACTGTTGGAGTATCAATGGCAGAATGGCAAGAGTGGCAGAGGTTTCCATATGCACAAGGAGGAGGTTTGTGAGGGTGTATCTCCCTTTCTACCCACAGACCTCCCTCTCCACAGGGGGAGAGGGAGAACCATACCATCCTATGGTCCCTGGGGCACCCTCCCAGGAACTGTAGGATTGCAGTCTTAATAGCATTCCTCTTAAAAACAAGTTCTCCATGTGGCACAAGAAGGACTTCCTGAATCTTTGTTTGGTGATGACCTCATGGATGTTTCCACTGTGGAATCAAAAGAGAATCTGAGGTATCTTTCATTCCTTTATCTTTTCATTTGTGAGCCTTTCCAGTTGGACAACACCAGAATAATTGGTTTGATAATGTCAGTGGGACAGCTCAATAAACAAACCAGGTAAACTGGAACATTTGAATTTAAGCTAATGTGACCCCTCTGAAGTCAACAGTCACGTGGAATCAATGGTGCTAAATGAGCTGGAGTTCATGTGCTCCCGCTTAATTGGTTTTAAATTGCAGTCTTACAGCACAATCAAGTGTACATTAGGCACACTTAAGTCCCGTTGGAATTAACAGGAGTTAAGTGCGCCTAAATTTCTCTGGATTGCACCCTTAGGCTCTCATCTTTCTATTACTTTATATAATAGGGTTGATTATCTTGAAGACTTCTGAAAGAGATGAAAGGTGCTGACTCAGCTTTTCAGTCATGCTGCCCCTGCCACTTAGCCAACTTATACCTGTGGAGTGATGCTATATATCAATGCCGTCTAGTCAGAGAGGGTGGCCTCCTGTGGCATCTGTGATTAATAGATGCATATAGGCATGTTACAGAACTGTGTTATGGTTATAAGCTCATCAATATATAGTGTTATAGATGGTTATAAAATATAGTTATAAGCAATCCCCTGATCTCTTGGACTCTGACAATCTAAAATTGATTAGCCATTTGTTAAAACATTAAGCATTCATTAGATCTTCATAAATGAAAAATGTAAAAGGTGTCTGTAACAGCTTGAGAACAGATAAATATTTATTAAATACTATAAAGATCCCTATAATGAACTATGTTATTTTTCTTCTAGACATCACAGGCCCTATAATGTTAACATTGCCTTGATTTTCTCTTTGTAGGTGATTCCATTTTGGAATCTCATGTGCATTGGTTTAATCCAGGAAAACTGAACCAGCACAGGGGATATTGTGAATGGAGAGGTATAACAAAAGGTTACAGTAGATGGAGGTAGCATAATATGTAGACATTCTCTTGGTCTTGTTCTGATTTAAACTCTTACTTTCCCAATGAGCTCATAAAAAGGAATGATTTGGCTTAAATGCATGATGGTATCTTAGCAACTTATCCAAAATCAGAGGATGTCTCTGGAAAAAGTGAGAATATGAGGGCCAGGATTTTATGATCAAAGCTGGGGAGTGCCCAGAGAACAGCTCTGTCCATTCATTGTCCATTCAGGCTCTGTTTGTTTTCTGATCCCAGCAAGTAAGAGCCACCTAAAAGTAATTCTGAGTGATCCTATGAGTTCCTTGCTGGCATGTCCTTCTGTCTAGGTTGCACAGAACTCTCCAGGTTCAGAGTCTGAATTCTAAACATTATTATAGGGAAGAGGTGAGAGGAGGGACAGCTAACAACAACACCAAAGAACAGGCCTGGTAGCAATCTATTTGAGAGGGAACAATCCTCACTTTTTGACTTCTTTGATTCCAGACTTATCCTGCCTAACCTCTATAGGTTTTAATTCTTTTAAGGCATTCTTTAAAAATAAAGAAGTTAGCCTTCATGTTTCCAAAGAACATGTGTTTAGTTCAGTGATGCTGGGGAAGGTGGGGAGCAATTGGATAACTATGAATGGAGAAAATGCTCAAAATACAGACTAGAGGAAATAATGTGGGAACATTCATTACAAGAGAACATACGTAAGGCTTGGGGGAGAGGGAGAGGGAGGAACAGGCCAATAAGCAACCAAGCATGGCAAATACCGAAGAGAGAAGTTACTTTCTGTTTAAAAGATGACACCTCTATCCACTATCCGATAGCTTAAAGAAGCCTTGTTCTTCTCTGCAGGGAATAGGACACCTGTGTAATGACCCGATAAGGTCTTACCCTGCTTGATTGAGGGAGGCTTGCCCCTGCTGCTTTCCCCTGATTGGGGAAAGGGCAGCTGCTACTTAGGTCTCTGCTGACAGCGGGCCTTTCCGTCTGTCATCCTTGGGGACCCTGCAGGTTGTCTCCAGTTATGGCAGTGTGGACTGGCTGAGCTGCCTCATTTGAAAAGTAGAGAGGATCGCAAGATTCATTGTGGAAAGACTTTGTGGATGGGAGCATGAAGTATGGGGGAGGAAAGAGTGACACCAAGAGAGAAAGAGAAAATGTTTGCTCTCTCCTGCTAGCTGTACATAGCATTTCGTTTGACTCTGAAGTCGGAAACAAAGATGGTTAAAAGGCATTATTAACAGGAAGAGAATATTAAATTGACGCTGAACTGGAATAGCTGAAAGGGAATTAAAATTTGATCTAGTAGAATTATTTATAGCACAACATTAGAAGTTAGTAAGCTAATTCCAAAATCTGCACTTCCTTAAAAACTGTGGCAATTTCTTTACAATATGATGTTATTGTAATTAGCAGTGTGATTCACCATCTGAACAAGGATAGTAGCCAGCTACGAAACCCATGTCATGTAAAGAAAGGGTTGTTGTGCGGGGGGGGGGGGGGCGTGTTCCTGCCATCTTTGGTTTCTCTGTGTGTGTGTGTGTGTGAGAGAGAGAGAGAGAGAGAGAGAGAGCGCACTATGAAGTCCTCTGCTGAGAATAAGAAGCAACATGTCCTGAAATCCCTAGGCAGATTCCAAAGCTTTGTGAGAAATTCTAGAATTATGCCTAGGCAGTCAATCCATGAGACAATGATAAATTAAGGTGGCTCTTTCTTTCTTCATTAAGAACATAGATATGTCCAATAATGATTTGCTGCCGTCATTATATTATTACTTGATTATTCTTGTTTTCGTTTCTTCAGGGAGATGTCCCCTAGTCCTCTACTGGTAGCTCTTTTGCATCTAAGCAGCTCAGAAAGGGAGGGGGAAAACACAAAAAGGTGTTGCAGGAGGTGAGAGGAGCTGAACCTCATTTTATCCCGTTCTTTCCCATTGGAGTCGGGTGGATTCTAGATTCTGTCATGGCATAGGCTCTTGCAATAGTTGTGGGTGTGTCCATGCAATGAGGAGAGTTAGGAATTGGTTTAGGTGTGCCCCCCATACCCTGCCCATACCTTGTCCTGTTCTTGGCCACTCTGTGTCAGGGACTTGGCCAGCGGAGCCAAGTCCCTGACACAGGTTCTGCTGACGGAGCTCTTCCGTCAGCAGAACCTTCTGCCAGGCCAGCTGCCCAAGGGCTGGTGGTTCTGGTGGTGAACATTTTGTTCCACTGCTATAGCACCCTCTCCACTGTCAGAGTAACATTTTCAAGGGATCTCGGGGATAGGTTTGTACCCTTAAGAACTATTGTCTGTTTCCAGGCTAATTAATATCAATAATGAACTGTTCACATGAATTATTCTGGAGGATTCCTGGACAGAGGATTGCTCAGCCTAGAAGTTCAAAAGGGATTTGAGAGTTGGCTGTATGCTACCTCCAATACTAGAGGAAATAGTTCCTGTATACCAGTTGGTGGAGAACTTGAGTGGGTGCGTGCTATTGCACTCATGCCCTACTTGTGGGCTTCCCACAGAGAACTGGTTGGACACTGTTTAGGATGTAATCTTGTATTGTTCAAAATGGCCTGAAAATACTTTCTGTAAAAGCTTTCTAGAAGCATCCCATGATTTCTTCCCTTCCCTTAATTTTCATTGTCTCTTCATTGTTCTCCATTTCCTCCTCCCCCTCATTTGGAATCCTCTGCAGGGGTCCAGATTGAGGGGCAGCTTGCGAAGTTTGCATAGTAACTAACTACAGTCAACTTGCCAGGGCATTATAAAGAAAGGGATTTTTCTAAAGAATGTTTTATTGTTTGGCTTTTTAAAACACTTTGCTGGGTTTTTAAAATTCAAAATCTGTGCTCAACAGACAAAACAGTTAGAAAATGCAGGCAACACTCTATCAAACACACCCAGGGTTAAATATGGTTTCATTCCCTTTAGGGATCTGGAGCAAGATCTTCTCCACTAGTGTAAATCAAAGTGGCTTGATTTACTGCCGTGGAGTTAAAACTGATTTACATCAACTGCAGATCTGCTCTACATATGTAGCTTAATTTTTTTCTTCCTGCACAAAGCTCTTAAGATGTTTCTTTAGATTGTTCTCAAATTGCCATAAATACCATGCTATAGACACCACAAAAATAATGGCAAGTTGTAACGCATCTGAGTGACATATAAAATTTGCTCTGTGGCAGATGAGCACCCTGGAGGTGCACAGGTTTGTCATAATATGAAAGGAATCTTGGAGCTGATTAAATTACTTCTCTGTGCCATTGTTAATTTCATGAAAGAGGAGCATATATATACATGTGTCTGTGTCTGTGTGTGTGTGTGTGTGTGACATTTTTTTCATGTTTTTAAAGATGTATCTTGATCCACTAGGAAAAGAAACCCAAAATGTAAACCTTATAATATGAGAAGTGCTGAATGGTTCTCATATAACTAATGCCGGGTCTCCAGCAAAAAAACAGACGAGCCTCTCTTACCCCCTGTGCTGCCACTGCTTTTCTAAATGCTTTCAAACAAGACTAGACTAAAGGCTCTCCTTTACTGAACAATAAGCAAAAAAAAAAAAAAAAAGACCACTCAGAAAAAGGGAACAGTCATGTAATAACATTTCTTATCGTTTCACTATTGGGAGGGCTGTCTCCCAATCTTCACCTAGGGATCCATGCAGCTGACCAAAGATGAAGCCAGCCTCTTTTGTGGGCAGGGAGTCTTTCCCATTTTCCAGATCAAAGTAGTCACCACTTTCTCCCCTGACCCCCAGTTCTTCTCTCTTGTCCCCACTCCCCATAGATAGGCACAAAGATATTTGGCCAGGAACACCCATTTATAAGGAGTGGAGAACAGCATGGGTTGGATCCAGAGTTTTATATTCTGCTGGTGAGCATATCCCCAGGCAGAGTTCCACTCAGAACACCTCCAGTGGCACAAGGAGGGTGGGGGTTGACAGCGTAATTTCACCAGTTCCCCCTCCCACTGCAGCCCTCAGTGCTACTTCCTCCACTATTTCAGAAGCTTCCTCACATGTCCGGAACAGATTTGGGGGGAACATAGGGAATAGTGGCAGGCGGGGTTGTTGGTGAACTTTGTCTCGCCCCCCCCATTCCAAGAACAGGAATGCTCCGTTGGAGACTTTTGCTGGATGCATCCCAATGATTGCTCCTTTCCACGCTTTATAGAAGGAAATGAACTCTCTTTATTTTAGTCAATTTTTCTCAATCCCAAACTGTCATCTGTTTTGGAAATTTTTGTTTTGAAACATTTCAAACATTTTTGGAGTTTGTTCAATCGAAGAAGGTGCAAGAAGCACCCTGCAGACAGCCCCGATAGGTAGCAGGAGTCCTTCCAAAAAGATGCCCTCCCAAAATTGCTTTTCTGATTTTTGTGCGCATTTGTGCTGGGGCCTTTTGGAGTCTTTCCATTAGAATTTCATTTTGCCTTATTGCTATTACTCTTACGTTCTTTTAGAGATTTTTAATAGATTTTCCACTTAATGTATGTAGAACAAATGTATAATTTGTTCTTCCAGGGCTATACATATCTTAGCAGTAGTTCATGATTTTGGATGCATGAGATTAATCATGTCCTAAAGGGGGTCCAGAAATTGTTGAACACTCAAGGTGCGTTTTCACTTTCAGGCTGATTGTTACTAGCACAGTACATGGAGAGACGCTACCAGAACAAAGTGTGTTTGCATGTGTCTTTGCATGTCTACCTATCTATATGGAAGGGAACACTTTGCAGACTTCGCCCCCTTCTCTTTAAGGACAGACTTGGGCTTTATCAGGCCAAATTTAAAATAACATGCTTGAACCACCAAGCAGTTAGAGCGTTTATATTTAAACTGATTCAGTCCTTTTGGAGTAAATGTCACAGAAGAGGGTTTAATATTGATGGTTTGCTTGGTTTTTTTTGTTTTTAGAATATCTCCATTACAATATTTCCATCAAAGGAAAATTGTACACAATAGGCATCAGAAGTAGCGCTAGCACGTACGTATCTGTCCATTTCAAAGATGTAAAGATATATGTTAGCTTTACTGTCAATGTCTATTGTGTACAGATTTCCTTTAATACACACCTGAAGAAACTGGACACCATCAGCTTTGATAAAAAATAGTTCAGGGAACTATACACTTCTGGCTCATATGTGTCCACTGGAATCATGTTAATAACATGTGGCCATTTTCTAAGCACTCCTAGTAAAGGTGTGAGAAAACGATGGAAATTCTGGCCTGTCTCATCTCAGGGTCCAGCAGGAGACTGCACATGAAAATATGAGTTAACTCTATGCCTATCTTTGGGAAGTCATGTACATCTGAAATGGGAGGAAAATGCAGCCTATGACTTTGGCTTTGCAAGCTCTCTTGATGAGGCCTGTCAGAAGCTTATTACCCTGAAATAAATGCTCTTTGGCTGTCTTTTTTGCTCCTTATTGAAAAGAAAGCAAAACTGTAACCTGATTCTTAAACAAATTTCAAATGGTGTCATCATTGCTAATGGTTCTTTTATAATTCAGTTCATCACTTTAGGCAAATAGCTCTCATTCATAAATTCTCTGATTGTCAAACCAACATAAACGATCGTTTATCAAAATGCAATAAATCTCAGGAAGCAATGGGATAGTACAAAGAAGACTTGCTGTTGTGTACAGGGCTGCTGCTTTGGCTATATTTGAAAGGCCAACCATGATCGGTTCGGCATTCAACTGTTGCTATGAGCTGCATAACATTTTGCATTGAAAGCATTCAGTGTGTGTGTGTGTGTGTGTGTGTGTGTGTGTGTGTGTATTAGTGGCCCTTTAGAAAGGGTAGTTGAATCTCTGAGCTACTTTCGGCAGTGCTTGTGCTTCTCCAGATGGTATGATATTAACCTCTTAGCTTAAACATCTTTTTAGCATTCTTTACTTGAAGCTAATCTTTGATGGAAAATCAGGCAAGCCATTTGAAATCTGTCAGATCTTCAAGATGTTGCCATGCATACTTTTCACTTTGGAAACCTTGAAGGCCCTGACTTAAAGCTAGGAGAAGCAGATCAGAGGAAGATGCCATGTAAGGAAATGTCACTTACATATCCAAGCTAAAATTAGGGCTAAATTAGCTGTTCTCCCAAGATGCATTTTCATGTATGAACAAGGCCATTTTTAGATTCACTTTGGGTAAGAATCCAAAGCTCATCCACCCACCCCTAGTCAATTCATCACATAGTGTTCATTAAGCGGGAACTAAAATGTAATCTGAACCCTGGGATTGGTATGTAAGGAGGGTCTGGTGTTTTATCTGGGGGTGGAACCACTCCTGAAGAATTTTGTATGGCCAAAAGCCAGTTCACACATTCTATAGCAGCCATTCTTCCTGTATCTTCATTACAGTGGGAGCTTATGCAGTGACGCTGAGGGAAGTAAGCAGTTGTCACCACTGAACAACAATGAAAGGGCAGTGGCAGTGCATCATCTGGTGGCAGTGGAAGCAGGGCTGGCTGAGGCAGCACCATGCAATCAAAGTGGAGAGGGTTCAGAGGAGGGCAGTGAAGATGATGAAGTGGACAAGGTGCTTTCATCTGTAAGGCCAGCCACTTACTTACTTGATCCCTGCCCATGTTGGTTAATTATTAGCTGCAGAGAGAGGCTGGGTGAGGGGATCAGGGCGGTGGTGAACGCCTCCCTTGAGGAGGGAGTGATGCCATCAGCCCTCAAGGAGGCAGCGATAAGACCGCTCTTAAAGAAGCCCTCCTTGGATCCTCAAGTTTGGAACAACTTTCGCCCAGTCTCGAATCTGCCATTTTGAGGCAAGATTATTGAGCGGGTAGTGGCAATACAGTTGAAGGCACACTTGGAAGAAGCCGATTATCTAGATCCATTTCAATTGGGCTTCAGGCCTGGGCATGGGACAGAAACAGCCTTGGTTGCTTTGGTGGATGATAAGAGGAGGGCTTTAGATAGGGGTGAATGCTCCTTCCTTGTTCTCCTTGACCTCTCAGCAGCTTTTGATACCATTGACCACGGTATCCTCTTGGACCGCCTGGAGAGGATGGGCATTGGAGACATCGTATTACAGTGGTTCTGGTCCTTCCTCTCCGGCAGGTGCCAGAGGGTAGCACTGGGAGAGGAGGTGTCGGACCTGTGGCCACTCACATGTGGGGCGCCACAAGGTTCCATCCTTTCCCCGATGCTATTTAACATCTATGTGAAGCCGCTGGGGGCTATCATCAGGAGGTTTGGGGTGCAATGTCATCGAAATGTGGATAACACGCAGCTCTACCTCCCATTCAAATCTTCACCAGGGTTGGCTGTGGAATCCCTGTCTAAATGTCTGGAGATGGTGAGTGGCTGGATGGGGAGGAATAAGCTGAAGCTGAACCCTGACAAGACTGAGGTACTTCTGTTGGGAGACAAGAGTAGGTTGGGGGATGTTGACCTGGTGTTGAATGGGGTATGGCTACCCTTGAAAGACCAGGTCCACAGCCTGGGGGTCATTTTAGACTCCCAGCTGTCCATGGAGGCTGAGGTGTCAGGTGCGCCCCTTCCTTCCCGACCATCTGCTCCCATCAGTAGTACATGCCCTGGTTTCCTCTCGTTTAGACTACTATAATGCGTGGGGTTACCCTTGAAGATGGTTCGGAAGCTGCAGCTGGTGCAGAACGCGGCGGCTCGCCTGATTAAAGGCAGCAGCTGGCATGATCACATCACTCCAGTGCTGAAGGAGTTGCACTGGTTACCAGTTGTTTTCCTGGCCAAATTCAAGGTGTTGTTTTTGACCTTTAAAATCCTATGCCCAGCCTATCTCAAGGAGCGCCTCCAGCAACACCAGGCAGGCCACTTAACAAGATCAGCCTCGGATGGCCTTCTCTCTGTCCCATCAGCCAGGACAGCTAGGGTGGTGAGGACGAGGGAGAGGGCCTTATCTGTGGTGCCCCCCACTCTGTGGAACTCCCTCCCTAGGGAGGCATTTGGGGTGGGTTAGGGTATTTTTCAAACCAGCTTTTGCACTCTCCTCTTTCACCCTCAACAAGAGGCTCTTTAGATCCTCTTCGCTTTCTGCCATTACAGTGGTATTGTCTGCATATCGGAGGTTGTTGATAATTCTCCCGGCAATCTTAATTCCGACCTGTGATTCATCCAACCCGGCGTTTCTCATGATGTACTCTGCATGTAAGTTAAATAAGCAGGGTGACAATATGCAGCCTTGTCGTACTCCTTTCCCAATTTGGAACCAATCAGTTGTTCCATGTCTGGTTCTTACTGTTGCTTCTTGGCCCTCGTACAGGTTTCTCAGGAGACAGGTAAGGTGGTCTGGTACTCCCATCACTTTAAGAATTTGCCACAGTTTGTTGTGATCCACACAATCAAAGGCTTTAGCGTAGTCAATGAAGCAGAAATAGACGTTTTTCTGGAATTCTCTTGCTTTCTCCATGATCCATCGAACGTTGGCGATTTGATCTCTAGTTCCTCTGCCTCTTCGAAACCCAGCTTGTACTTCTGGTAGTTCTCGGTTCGCATACTGCTGAAGCCTAGCTTGTAGGATTTTGAGCATCACCTTGCTGGCATGTGAAATGAGCGCAATTGTGCGGTAGTTTGAACACTCTTTGGCGTTGCCCTTCTTTGGAATTGGAATGTAAACTGACCTTTTCCAGTCTTGTGGCCACTGTTGAGTGTTCCAGATTTGTTGGCATATTGAATGCAGCACTTTAACAGCATCATCTTTTAGGATTGTAAATAGCTCAGCTGGAATACTGTCATCTCCACTAGCTTTGTTGTTACTAATGCTTCCTAAGGCCCACTTGACTTCACTCTCGAGGATGTCCGGCTCAAGTTCAGTGACCGCACTATCATGGCTATCAGGGACATTCAGATCTTTCCTGTATAGTTCTTCTGCATCTGGCCCCATCACTTCCTAGCATATAGAAGGGGAAGAAATGGAATCAGTGACAGATTTTACTTTCTTGGGCTCCAAGATCACTGCAGACGGTGACTGTAGCCATGAAATTAAAAGACGCTTGCTCCTTGGGAGGAAAGCTATGGCAAACCTTGACAGCATAGTAAGAAGCAGAGACATCACCTTGCCGACAAAGGTCCGTCTAATCAAAGCTATGGTTTTCCCAGTAGTAATGTATGGCTGTGAGAGCTGGACTATAAGGAAGGCTGAGCGCCAAAGAATTGATGCTTTTGAACTGTGGTGCTGGAGAAGACTCTTACGAGTCCCCTGGACTGCAAGGAGGTCAAATCAGTCCATCCTAAAGGAAATCAACCCTGAGTGCTCATTGGAAGGACAGATACTGAAGCTGAAGCTCAAATATTTTGGCCACCTAATGCAAAGAGAAAACTCTCTGGAAAAGACCCTGATGCTGGGAAAGACTGAAGGCAAAATGAGAAGGGGACGACAGAGGATGAGATGGCTGGATAGCATCACCGATGCAATGAATATGAACTTGAGCACACTCCGGGAGAGAGCGCAGGACAGGAAGGCCTGGCATGCTATGGTCCATGGGGTCACGAAGAGTCGGACACGACTGAATGACTGAACAACAAAGGGTATTTTTAAATAATGTTTTAATGTATAATTTTACTGTTTTAAATTGTACCATTGTACATCACGCAGAGTGGCCAGGTGACCAGCCAGATGGGCGATTGAGAAATTTAATAAATAAACAAGCAAACAAACAAATAAATAAAAAAGATCAGGGGTCTGGAAACAAAGCCCTATGAGGAGAGACTGAAGGAACTGGGCATGTTTAGCCTTGAGAAGAGAAGACGGAGGGGAGATATAATAGCGCTCTTCAGGTACTGGAAAGTCACAGAGTACTTCAAGTCACAGAGAGGAAGGCCAGGATCTCTTCTCAATCATCCCAGAGTGCAATACACAGAATAATGGGGTCAAGTTACAGGAAGCCAGATTCCGGCTGAACATCAGGAAAAGCTTCCTGAGTGTTAGAGCAATACGGCAATGGAACCAATTCCCTAGGGAGGTGGTGGGCTCTCGCACACTGGAGGCGTTCAAGACGAGGCTGGACAGCCATCTGTCAGGGATGCTCTGACTTGGATTCCTGCATTGAGCAGGGGGTTGGACTCGATGGCCTTGTAGGCCCCTTCCAACCGTACTATTCTATGATTGTTCTATTCTATGTGGTGTTTGAATGGCTGGCAGCACTCAGCATTGGCCACAGGCGAATGATGTCATCAGCCAGCACTGAGTACCACTGGCCATTCAGCAGCAGCACAACTCTCTGGTGCTGCCTAGACACCCCTTCCTCCACCAAGCGAACCTGCTGGCAGCTGCTTGTTTGTTTGTTTATGACATTGCTATGCCACCCCATAATGTGGAGTTCTCTGGGCAGCTCATGATCACTACTATCATTGGTCCCATTGCAAGAACAGCCATTGCAGAACAGTCATTGCTGCAATATGTGAAGCAGAAGCTATGCCCCATGAAATTCATGAGTCCCCACTCCGCACAGGAGTTCCCGCCATCACATATGCAGAATGATACTGTCTGCTTTTGCAAAGCCATAACACATCCGTTGTCTGCATGTGAAGTGAGAATCAAGACTCCACTCATGATCTCCATGGTCTTTGTGCACATGCATATTTGTGCATGTGCATATTTTGCGGCATGCGATCTGTGTCAGTGCAGCTTTCATTTCTCCATTGGTTTGCATTAGATTTTTAACTTAGTGAAACTGCTGGTGGACATTTTTCTAAGAAATCTAAATGGTGAAACATCATTACTTAGTGTAGGCAACCGGGCACCCTCCAGGTGCTTTGTACCACAGCTCCCATAATCCCAGATCATTGGCCATGCTGGCCAAGGCCTATGGGAGCTGGAATCTCAAAAACCTGGAGGACACCAGGTTGCCTACTCCGGAGTCTGTATCACTGCAGAAATGAGATAATTATATTTGATTTGTCTGAAGAAAACCTAGATGTGCAGCTTTATTCTGAAAGATGTTGCATGGGAATCAAACTATATACACTGGAAGAAGTGGGAAGAAGGGAAGTACAGATATTTGGCTGTAGCTTGCTCAACACTTTTCTTGAGAATTGTTATGGAACCATAGTAGAAACCATAGAAATCTATGCAGGCTAGACATACTATGTTCTAAAACAGTTGCTGCCAACGTTTGCGTAAATTGTGGTGGTGAATTCATTTATGGTGCATTTGCTGCATTCCACTCAGGTGAAACATGAAAGAATTCTGAGTTGAACTAAAAGAATAAGCACAATTCTTCAGATGTGGAGGACTATACATGTCCCTACAATGTCATTACATTTTGCCTGAAGAAAAATCTGAGGTGAATTTGCAAGGTTCTGCTTAGAGAAAACATCCAAAGAAACTTAAAAGAATGTCAATAAAATAAACAAAATTTCTTGCCAGTAGTTGTAGTGGGCTACTCCACATACATTTCTTCTCCTAATTTCCTAAACAAGAATAGTTCAATTAAAACAACCACACCACAGTGTTTTCATAGCAATTACACGAAGCAGAATTAATTTCACGTATGGATTGTTCCATTCTCCATGGCAGTGGTTTTCAAACTGTGTTCTTGGGAACCCTGGAGTTTATCAGTGGTTCTTCCATGAGAAGATCAATATGGTGGAAGCACTTCCCTAAAAGATGGCTCCCCCACCACCGCTGAGTTTCCCATGCAGTGCATACAAGCAAGGAAGTACTGAGTATATACTAGATCATGCTATCAGTTTGCCTATTTATTTATTTATTACATTTGTATCCTACCCTATATCATTAAGATCTCAGGGTGGCGTACAGATAAAATCAATTTAAACAGTATAAAACAATAAATAATTTAACCAGCTAAAAGCCTATTAAACCAGCTAACAACAATTTAAAAATCTAAAACAATAAAACAGTTAAAACAGTGTGCAGCTTTAGGGAATTCAGTTAGCCCTCAAAGGCTTTAGTGAAAAGCCATGTTTTAAATTGGTGCCAAAATGAAAGCAACACCTGCACCAATCGGGCCTCCAAGGAGAGGGCATTCCACAACCAGGGTGCCACAGCAGAGAAGGCCCTCTCCCACATCGCACTGCAGTATATGTCTTGCACTGGTGGGATGCAGAGGAGGGCCCTTCCAAGAGATCTCAATCCTCAGGCAGGCATATATAGGGAGAGGTGCTCCCTCAAATATTGAGGTCCCAAGCCACTTAAGGCCTAGCTCAACAGAAGCCCAACGGATCTGAGCAGCGCCCTGCCTTAGCAGAGAGTTTGCCTCAGAATCCTTTACCAACTGTTAAGTTTCCTTGGCAAATTAACTCATGGGACAAGGTAGAACATTTGAAAACTACTTTTATAAGTTAACACACCTCTCTCCTTAAGAATACCCTGCTTTTTAACAACAAAAAGGGAGGCTGTGTTAGGAAATGGGGGAAGACGTGCTGAACATGTATTGCAATTAGCTCACATTATAGAAGTTTATTAACAATGGATGCAATCCATCAATCACTGCTTGCACAAGAGCTTTCATTCCTTTCAGTGGGGCTTGCTTCAAGCTTCTGTACAAGACCCACTGAAATGAAGGGAGATGGTACAACAGCAGTGCCTGGTGAATTGTGGCCACATCTCTCTGAGAGTCCCATTAAAATCTGTTCCCAATGCCAGACATATTTCATTTCATCTTTTACTGCCTTAGTCTTCCATTGGATCCTACAAACATCTGATTAGAGTTACCTCAAAAGTTTGGAGTTTATATTAGAGATGAGAACAAATAAGAAAAAAGCAAAAAGCACCCGGATCACAACAACCTTGAACTCTGAGAAAGTTCAGATCTGGATCCAGATTTTACAGCTGGGCCCCATCCCCTTATTTAAACATCTTTCAGGACTGAAAACTGTTGCAACAGAAAATGTTCCGTACCACATTTTGTGTAGCTGCTTGTATTTTCTGTTAATTATTCCCACCCAGTATTTGCCCTTTAATCTCTTTTTTCCCTGCAGTAATTAAGAACGTTACCTAATGCCTGGTCTATGCAGAGACATTAATCTCAGTGAAGGCTGCATTGGGGCTGACCTTGGAAAACTCCGCTGTAAGTGACATAGGGTTGTCCATACTATTAATACTATATGAACGAGACCTGGAACAAAGTGCTGCAGGGTGGAGAGCTCTTAGTCAGTGTTCCAGCCAGCCCGCCCACCCCATGCCATCTCTCAGGATACTACGTTCCAGCTCCCCCATTTTCCATTCTCCCCCTATTCTATGGCCACTCAGCAAGCTCAGTCACCATTGGGACGTTTGTGGGGATCCCCTCCTCCTTAGGGCTTTTTCCTAAAGATTTGCTATATTTCTGCAAATCTTATGGTTCCTCCAAACATGCTGTTACTTCCCTCTTGTGTGTGGATGAGCTCTCCACTGTAGCCCCGAGATTCTTGTCCTCATCAGTCAGTGCCAGCTCAGACCCCATCAGCATATATGTGATGGTAGGATTTCTTGCCCCACTTTATACTTACTGGCATTAAACGTGCCCCCAGAGGAAGGAGGCATGGCCTTCTGGGGAACCCCAGGGGACCACATTGGACCTCAGGCAGGCCATATTTGGCCCCTGGGACTGAGGTTGTGCACCCCTGCAGTAATATAATTTGGATGGGACTGAGGCATCTGGGGAGCTGTGGCCAGATGTTTTCTCCAGGAAGGATGGAGCTGGCACATCAGTTGAAGCTGGGCAAAGGCACTCCTGGCCAGGGCAGCCAACTGGCCATTGAGGAACAACACTGGGTCCAGAACACCCCCTACAAACTGCAATCTGCTTGCATACAAGGTGGGAATCAGGTGGAACATGGTGGCTGTTTCCCTCACCTTCCACATATTTATTGGTTATTTTATTTTATATTATATTACATTTTTTCTCTTGCAAGGCAGCTCACATGGTCCTCCCCCTCTTCTCCATTATAACCTCACAACAACCTTGTGAGGTAGGTTAGGCTGAGAGTCAGTGACCAGCCCAAAGTCACCTAATGACTTCATGGCTGAGTCTGGACTACAATCCGGATCTCCTGTCTCCCAGTCCAGCACTCTAACCACTACACTACACTGGCTTTCACATGATAAACGTCACTTATAAAGAAGCCCACAGAATAAAATGTTCAAGGGCAAACATGACCATTTTCTTTCAAAGTCACTCAGTGCCTTTAATCAATGTTTACTTATGAAAACATTTGTTTTTATTCATTCCACTCACAAGAAAGTGCTCGAAGACTTGAATGAAACAAGGATATTTTTAAACAACAACAACAGCCCATATATTAAGTATAGCAAACTTACAGCTCAGTTCTAGAAGTGTCTACTCAGAAGAAAGTACCATTGAGTTCAGTAGGACTTACTCCCAAGTAAGTGGTGTAGGATTGCAGCCTGAGCACTTTAAAGCCCATGGTCCCAATCCAATAGAGCTAGGACTCTGCACGTCTAGCCCTGTAAATAACCTGCAGCAACACCGACCAACCATTTGGTAAGGACAGGGAGGAGGCAATAAATCCAGCACGGTTAGCTGGGATTCAGTTCTTAAAAGCTCAAGTGTCTGTATTTGGATCAGAGTGAAGACCTGCTGCCCCACACTCAGCCGCCTTGCTGTATCAAGATGAATGACCTTTTAGCTTCTTTTGTGCTCTGTACATCATCACGGGATAATGCTTTGAGGATGCATTCTTTTCCAGATCATACAGAGTTGCTTTATAGGGGCAGTAACCTATATGGCATGACTGCTTGCACAATGAGAAATTGTTGTTTTAGCAATATCCACAAAGGAGGAGCAATGCTCATTTCCAGAGCTGGGCAGGTCAGAGAGCTCACAGAATGGAGCTCCGCTGACCTGCTGCATTCCAGAAATGAGTTTCTGAGGTTATTTTTGGAACCACTAGTTCCTGTTGTGCAAGCGGTTGGTTCCGCTTGCACAAGAGAACCAGCAGAGATGCAGCGGCAGTATAGGTTGCTGCCCTATGTGATGTATATCTGCTCTATGTAAGTGGGGCGGGGAGTGGGAGGAAACATGTACATCACATATACGCAATGCATCATGTATGAAGAAAGCATGTGTATATTTTACATATACAAACTAAGAACACATGCAAACTTCACATGTGATCATGTGTGTGTGTGTGTGTGTGTGTGTGTGCTGCACATGGTTTTCCTAAAGTTTAGTCATAAGCAAACATGAAAAAATAGGGAGAAATATACCATGTATGAAGCAGTCTTTATTCAACATTATCTTTAGGATGCCTTTAAGAGTGGAACCCTCTCAAGGTGAGATACAAAATAAACACACACACACACACACACACACACACAAAGGGGATACAATAACATTCAATAAATACATATTCTTTAAACATTCAGTAAAAATAAAATTTCAAGAAAAACAGAACTTACGAATAATGTCAGCAACTAGACATTACTGGATGACCAGTGAAAACAGGCAGGCCTTCAGAGCTTCCTTGAAGACCTGAAAAGAAGGGACCTGATGAATCCCCAGAGGAATTTGATTCCAGAGATTTAAAAAACTTTCTTTTTAAAGTTTGGATCCAGATATGATCCCAGCATTAAAAAAAATATTTAAAGCTATTTTTAGCAGCCTTTAAAGGCAGAACCCTCTCAAGGCAGTGTATAACATAAAATATAATATAAAAATATGGAAATACAAATAGGCAATAAATAAACATTCAATATAATACTATAAAAACCATTGTAAACAGATAATACCAATAAAACCTGCAGCCCACAGATATAATAATTCAAAATGTATAACTGCCAGCCATACCATGTTATGTAAATGGGTTGGGGGGGTGCACCAGTTGTGGAGGGGAAATAAAGATTCAGACACCAAAAATGGGGTTCAAATAGGCCACAACTTTATTATAATTGCAACAAAGCTCAGTGCACTGTGGAAGGAGATTCTAAAGTTTCTAAACAGAGAATATAAAGCCTAAACAGAACTGCACAGACACACTGACCTAGCTGACCAGATGCAATTTTCCTCTGACGCTCCTGGCTCAAGCCTGAGCTACCAAGCTGGTTGGTAGCCTTAGACCTCAACGAGACTGATGGGTGAGCAGCTGGTCTCCCCACAGCAGCTGCCCTGCTCTGCTGGCTGACAGCTTTCACTATCTCAGACAGCAACCCTGTAACTGTCAGCCTGTCCTTTACTTGGGTGTGGGTGGAGCACCTTCCCAAGCTCCCAGGGCAAGAGAACGTCTGCTACTGGTCTACCTGCCAAAGAGACAAGCAAGCCAATGGAACCCAATGTGCAGTAAGAAAAAACCTCAAGGAAGGCAAAACACACACACACGCCAGTCAGGGCAAGCATGGAAAAAGCCCCTTCTCATCCCCAGGAAGGATGACTCCCAAACATCCAGCAGAGGAGTGGGAGGGGACACTGCCTGCCTTGCCCAGCCTGAATGCTCTCACGACCTTGTCCCAGACGCCAGCTATCACACAAGCCTCTGGGGCCTGGCCTGCCTCAGGCATGGCCTGCAAGACCCTAAATAGAGCCACCTCTCCCACACACTCCCACAGCCATCCCTCATCCCAGGGAGGTCAGAGGGGCCCTCTCAGCCTACATGCACATCCAGATCCACAGTTGTGTGCGGCAGCACATAGCTAGTCCCTTTAGGGCAGGACAGGGAGGCGGGGAAAGAAATTCAGACATAGACTGGGATGGGTTAAATAACTGGCCACAACTTTATTGCTTCAGCTTGGAATAGAGTTGGCAGGGGCATGGGGCATGGATCCCTTAATCAGACTACCTGCCTGCAGTCCAATCCCATCAGCCTGGCCCGCCTGGCAGGTGCCTCATGGTGGGGGGCAGGAGTCAGAAGCACGCCCCATGGCACAGACTGTTGATGTGAGCCCCTTTTTGCCTCCCTGGGGTGTGGCCTGGATTGCAGCCCCATGCTGAGCTGGGCCTTAATGCCACCCTTAAAGGGGACCCCCTCTTGAAGGGGAAAACGGGGCACGCAATCCCGTTCCCCTTCCCAGTGGATCCAGCCCAACACCTTCCACACCTACAAAGTTGTGACTTAGAATTGAAAGTTTTAAAACCACCCCTACAGTTCTACTTGTCAAGCCAAACAAATCCAAATATCACTGAGTTAATATTCTTGCAATGGGGAAGGCGAAAACCCTGCACGCTGGTGCCATCTGTGTGCAGGTAAAATTCCTTCCCAGCCCCGTTGACCAGCAACTAACCATAATCCATGGCAAGAAATGAATGATGATGATGATGATGATGATATTTATTTATTTATATCCTGCCTTTTTCCCAATACTGGGAGTGGGTGGGGAAGTCTGCAACAGCAATGCCGAAGCCACATGGGAGGCCCCGCTCTGATCCTCTGGCGCACTAGGGGGAAGGAACTTTTCCCTCCAGTCTGTCAACAAAGCCCTCTTCCTGCTAAGCCAATTAGGTCTGATTGGCTCCCTGCCTCCCATGTGGGTGCACACTTGGCATGCTGCCCGTGGCTCAGCTGTCCCCTCCCTGCCTCCCCACTGGGACTGCACGCCACCACAACATTGCTCCCCAGGTAAGCTGGGAGCTGCATTTCCCTGTTGAAAGGTGCAAGTGTCAGTATGGCAGTGTGGTCTTAGACTAGGACTTGGGAGATCCGGGTTCTAGTCCCCACTCAGCCATGAAGCTCACTGAGTGACTTTGCACCAGTCACTGACTCTCAGCCTAACTTACTCACAGGGTTGTTGTGAGACTAAAATGGAGAAGAGCACCATATAAGGTGCCTTGGGTTCCTTGCAAGAGGAAAAAAGGTGGGATATAAATGTACTAGTAAGCATTATTCTTAAAAAACTGGAGCTACTCTAGACTAAAGTGTTTGAAGACCTCAACACCCACTTATTATACATTGCCACACTCTGGGGTCGGCTGAGGTAGACCTCATCTGTCTGAAAGCTTCATTGGCATAGTGCACTTCTTTCTTTATTTTCAAGCTCTATGGTTGAACACAGTTCAAAGGATAACACAAGGGGTGGGAGACTTCCTCTAATGCATTGCAAATGTGGGTGCCAAGGCTTGGCCTTCTAAGACCCTGGAACAGCATCTTGAGCAATGACTTGTCATGCTAAGCTGTTTGTCATTTTGCAGACTTGCACATCCAGACCTCATAGTAGAAACAGAATGCACCTTTCTCTGTGCCTATGTGTGCAGTACTACCCAAAAGGGGCTGCACACTCATTTAAGCAGAAATCCGGTTTGTTCCATGGGCGAGTGGAAATCTCTTTTTTCTCCCTCCTTAGTGCAAAGCAAGTGGGAGGAGAAAACTTTAAATCAAGGGCAAATCCCTCTGGCATCATGTTCACAATGTTTATCCCAGTGGGTTATGCTATAGTACATGAAATGGTTGTGTTTCACAATAATTATGAAAGAGAAAAAAAGTGGAATACATCTAATGCATTTATTTATTTATTTATTTATTTATTTAAAACATTTCTATCCCACCCTATATAATTAAGATCTCAAAATAATGCATAACAAAGAACAGCAGAATATGCACGAGGCAACCACTGTGTCTGTCAGAACTAGTAACTTATTTACTGCAGAAGAGTCAGTGAGTGAATAGACCAGATGGGCATAACCCTCTCCACACATAGAAGGTGGTCTGAGGACGTAAGATGGGGCTACCTTGCTGAAGCGAAACGGGTCTGGGTAAGGTCAGTGCAAGGATGGGAGGCTACCTGAAACTAGTGTGTGCCGTTTCATGACTGGAGAAAAGGCAAGAAGGATATACATATACTAAATAATTATATACTAAATCAAAAGCATACTTTTGCCATCTTCTGTTCTTCTGATGCTTCTGTTGCAGAATATTGGCTTACTTGGCCTGTTTTTATTTGTGATAAATCAACTGGCATGTCTGGAGGGTTATTGTGGGATGGGGAGAAAGAAACATATCTTGGTTTGTGTGCAAGTTATAGGCTGGAATTTTTTAATCATCATTTTGCTGAGAAAGTGGGGAGGAGTTATTAGGCTTTGTGCAATAAATAGGAAATTCACAGACATCGAAAACGGCATCCATCTTTTTTAGGCATGGAAGCAATTGTGCTGTGTGACACAACGAACCTCCTTAAGATGTTATGTATCATTGCACCCTTTAAAAAAGCAGTATACTTTTCATTGATCTTTCCATTTCGTTTTGATTTAAAATGCAGATCTTTCCCGCCGTTGAAACCTTAGCATTTTTTTATGTGTAAAAGTGGAGGGAGGAGGGGAAGAAAATCCATTTCAGACATATGCAGCTCCATAAATTACTTTTTGTGGCTGAAACAGTATTCGCTTATGTCATGGGTTGAACATCCCCCTTTATTAGAATGCTATTTATTGCCACCAGCTGCAGTGCTTAGCTAAGAAAGTTCTTGACACTAGTGATTGCTTTCAGCACCAATGCTTCCGGCTGCTAACAGGGGCTTCTATTTCCAAATGCAGCCACCCCTTGTAAGCTCTTCCTTCTGGCGCACAGATACCTCCTGTCATTGTTACCGAGTGGCTTTAATGGGGGATGGGACTGAACCCACTGGTGCCATCTGATCTCTTGGGCTGTAAATCTCCCACAGACTTTCAGATTTCTTGCCTAGCATCACTGGCACGGGAGCCACCAAGTGTGTCCAGGAATGCGTGCGATGCCATTGGGAATGGATTTCTTTCCTTTCCTCTAAAATTAAGATATGGTTTCAGAGTATACAGAAAGGGCATTTCACACAGGGAGCAAACTACACAGAGGAAGTGCCCAGCATCAGATGGAAAGGCCCTTGCTGGCGCCTCTTCCATTTTCAAGCCGGGGGGGCTAGACAAAAGTAATTACTCTTCTTCTGTTAAAGGCTGTTATTACTCTTGCATGAATAGTTAGCACTGCTATTTTCTCGCCTGCCTCTGACTGCCGAATTCTGACCGTCAGGGAAACCAAGCAGGCACAAAGCAAAAGTGTGTGTGTGGGGTGGGGAACATTTTCTAGTGGACAGTTAAGGGAACCTGTCCAGGTAAGTCACCAAAGTGGCTTGTATGCACGCAAGCGCCACCGTGGACAAATTCCATTCTGAATATAATTTGTACACATATGTCGGGCCCCCTGCATCAAAACAAAAAGTGGAGATGCACCAAATGCTGCAATAAGCAGGGGAGAACTGTTCTCAAAGTGGTGTATTGATGCCCAACACGTTGCAAAACAAAATTCCTTCTTCAGGGACAATATAGAAACATATACTTTAAAACTTTTAACAAATGTTTAAAACTTAAAAAAAAAATTCTAACAAGACAATTTCTTATAGAACAACCACCTGAAATTGTATCTCAAGTAGAACATGTCTGTATTAGCATATTAACTTCTTAGAAATTATGCTAATTGGACATAAGATACTGTCATTATATTCAAACCCAATCTCATAAAAATAAATAAACAAACTAAACTCAGGCTAAGCTCCACATTCTTAGAACCATAGAAATCAAATTCCACAAGAGGAAAAAAGGAGGGGGAAAAACACTGACTTAACTCTTCTTATCAGAAGCCTGCAAAGGTGAACTCTTATGGCTTTGTCCTTTACTGACTCAACTGAAACTATAGATGAACTGGCCTATCTTTATAGACCTTAAGGGCACAATCCGATGCATGTTTAGACAACTCCTACAACTTCCAGCATCCTTCAGCCAACATTTCTTTCTAAACATACATAGGATTGTGCCCTAAATGACTATAGGTGTGTATGGAAGATGTCACTATGTCCAAACAATTATTTCCTGGTGATTGTTACCTCAGTTACTTTGAGTAATCCTCATTGACTCATGCACAAAACTGGCTTCAATTCTTACTGCACTATAACTTTATAATAACCACTGAGAAACATATACCAATTTATAATATAATTGGGTTCAAAGAGGCAACAGTGCCCATCGGTGGTGGGAGGAGACCCAAACACCATTAATATGAAATTGCAGCAATTGCTCTATCGCCTAGCAAATACAGTACATTTTGCATGAATATCGTGCATTATGGATTTAGTGTGACTGAATTTGGTTGAAGGCTCCAGTTGTAATCTTCAGATACACAATGAACCTAAAAAATATTTTTAGTGGCTTCAACATACTTTTGAAAGGCAACGTATAATGTGGACTGACTTCAACATTCATCAGGCTCACCTTTTTAGTTATAAAAATGCCTAATTTTAATAACGTTGAATATCCATTTTGTTCAGTTCCACATCTTGAAGTTCATCTGACCCAAGGCTGAGATCTACTATTATACCAGAGCACCTGCTTCCTAACCTATTTTCCACAAAATACACAGAAAATTCTAAAGAGCAGGAGAATATATTTTCAATTTATTTTAATCATATATCAGCAAAGTCAGACAAACAAAACAGAAAGATAGGTGGTTTCAGCTTTAAAACAATTAATGCATGAATGCATGGGGCACTGTGATTAGTGCTGATACAGCGATCTCTAATCAGCTATGATCAATAATGTAATGATCACAGGAAGAAAAATAAAAACCATCCATCTGTTGGTGCTGCTGCTGCTATTTAAATTTCTTAGAAGCCTTTCTAAAAAAAGAAAAGAAAAAAAGATTCAAGGCAACTTACAACATTAAAATATACAAAATTTAGAACAACTACAGTTATCAATATCATACTAAAATACAACCACTGCATAAAACAACTAGAACATCAGTGCCAAACTGAGAAAATTAAACAGCACAACTCAACTGATGCATTAAAACAGTCCATCAGATACCATCAGATGCCTAGGAATAAAGTCTTGATCTGGCACCAAAAAGATTACCATCAGGCCTCTCTGGGGAGAGCATTCCATAATTGGGGGGACAACTGAAAAGGTAATCTCCCTTGCTGCCATCCTCTGAACCTCCCTCAGAGCAGGGCCTCAGATGTTAATCATAGTGTACAAGTAAGTTCATACCAGGAGAGGCAATTCCATCAGGTATTGTGGTCCTGAGCCATATAAAGTTTAAGAGGTTAAAACCAGCACTTTGAATTGGACTTGGAATCATATAAACAACCAGTGCAAGCAGGCTAGAATTGGTGTTATGTGCTCAGAACTTCTGGTCCCTGTTATCAATCTGACCTCAGCATTTTGCACAAACTGCAGTTTCTGAAACATCTTCAAAGGCAGTCCCACATAGAGCATATTGCAGTAATCTAACCTGGAGATTAACACAGCCTAGACTACTTAGACCAGGTTATTCCTGTTCAGAAAGGGGCATAGCTGGGCCACCAACCAAAGCTGGTAGAAGGCACTTTGTGCCACTGAGGCCACCGGAGCCTTAAGTGACAATACTGACTCCAGGAGAACCCCCCAAGCTACGAACCTGCTCCTTCAGGGGAGCAATTTTTGTGAACTGCCCGAAGAACTTTGGCTATTGAGCTGTATAGAAATGAAATGAATGAATGAATGAATGAATGAATGAATGAACCCCATCCAGAACAAGCCAAACCCCCTCCGCCTGGTCAGAAGAACCACCCAGTAACAGCATCTCGCTCTTGTCTGGATTGAGACTCAGTTTATTAGCCCTCATCCAGTCCATTGTCGCAGCCAGGCACCAATCCAGCACATCCATAGCTTCACTTGATGATGATGATGATGAAAAGGAGAGACAGAGCTATATGGCTTTAGCATACCGATGACAATGAACTCCAAGACTACACTGAACCTGTAAAAAAATAAAACCAAGCTAAACAATTGTGCTGTGCAAAAGTTGCCTAGCCTAATTCTGCTCCATCTGGAACCACCCTCTGTTAGCTTGACAGTTGTTTGTCTCCTCTAGTCATGATAGTGCAAAGTACTTTGAATAGAACTCCTTTATCTATTTGTAGTATTTTTATGCTGCCCTTCATCAAAACTTGATTCCAAGCAGTTTCCTGGGATTTTATCACACGGGTTATTAACTACCTTCTCAATGAATACAGAAGCGGTGTGAGGAGCCATTACACCAAAGCATTTCTTGTCATGAAGAAATTAAAATGTAGTTTTCATGAACTCTGTGCTGAACATGAGCTTGAGTATAACATCAGCTTTAACATAAGGTTGGGCACAGCTTTGGAAGGGACAAAAAGACCACACTGGGTGGTAGGCCAGAACAGAGGGAAGGCTTCTTTAATTGCCAGGGCACTCAAATTAGCTTGGGAAGGTAAGAGAGGGACTTGCAACAGGCCTCATGAAGATGTCACTAGCAGCATCAAGAGGAGCCTTTAACACTAGCACAACCAATTTCTCCAGACCAAAGGTTTTACAAAAACCTTTCAGGGGAGCAATCATAATTGTTTACCCACAACTCCAGTTAGACGTTTGAGCTATAGTGAAGAGCCATTCCATTAAGGGAGCACTTGATGGGGAAACATCATGTGGCTAATCCAGTCACAGCTGTTCCATCTTTGCAGGATAGTCACCGTGTCTGGAAAAAACACAGCTAGTGAAGAAATCTAAGCACCATCTAGATGTCAGACTTCAAGCTTGCAGGATCTACATCAGCAGTATTTTTAATAGAACCTGACATCACCTAGTATTAAAGAACAGAGCATTCAGCCCAGGAAGTTGTTTTAGGTACCAGAACTAAGCATACCATCCTTTCACACACGCAAAAATCCACTCCTGGTTTCTCCCCAGGCTTTCTTTGTTTCAGCAGCCTAATTTCAGGGGACCGGGGGAAGGAGGGTTGTTGCTGCTGTTGTTAAATGATTAGGAGTCAGAAAGCTTGGCTGATTTACAGCAAATCACCCCAAGATTGTCCAGCAGATCTCCATCTACCACCTGTCCATCCAGGCCAACCTCCTTCACACAATGTGAATTTGCTGTGCCCACATGGTCCCTGGAACTGTTGATCCGTCCTCTCAAACACCTGCAAGAAAATTGATTCTGCTGCTTCCTTAGACAGCTATTATTTCAATTAAGAAGTCTGCATAGTATCTCATCTTAGCCCACATTCCTGCACGATAAACTAACTAGCTGTTGTTCTGTTTTCTGTGCCACAAGATAACAATTGCTCTCCATCTTCTTTGTGACACTTTCCCAAATATTTGGAGATGGCTATCAAGACTCTCCATAGTTGTCTTTCCTCCTCCCCCTAAATTAAATATTAACTCCTCTGTCTTTTACCACCTTTATTGCTCCTGGGGTGGGCTGGGGGCATTCCCTTCTAGTTGTCTGCATTTTTCTTATGGCGTTGTGATTAACAGTAGACAGAGTGGTGCCCTAAACCAATGCATAGCAAACAGGTACCATTACTTTGTGTGTATTGTAATCCCATACCTGGGTCAATGCATCTGTATGCGGCATTTTCCTCTTTTTGTTGGCGTGTCACATTACCAATCCCTGTTCTCTTTCTCATTCACTATAACCTCATTCTCAGGAGCGCTACTTTTGTATTTTGGTGTAATCTACAAAGAATCTACTTTGGTTTCACAAACGCATCCCTTTCAAAACTGTCAATGGAGGAACACAACTGGAAACCATTTCAAACAGACCTGCACAACTTACTTATTTTATTTCAATATATTTGTATTCCATTTTTATATGGAAAAATACTCAAAATGGTTAATGATCTAGTTTAATAACCACCCACTGAGGTTAGATCCAGATTTAAGTGGGATCAACAGTGCTGGCAGAAGTGGATTTCCCCACTCCCTCCTTCCCATGACAGCCCTTCCAGTTCCCTAAAAATGCTACACAGTCAGGAGACCTTGCTGAAGGGGGTGAGCTGTGGTATGGGGGAAGGAGGTATCCCCAAAATTTGGGCAGAGCGACCTTCCACAAGTGAGTGCTTCCTTTAGAGCAAGGGAGATCCTGGATGTAACTCAGGATGTTAACAATAATATTAAGACCAATAAAATGTCACAATTAAAATTTATAAAGTCACTGACATAATAACAAATCCATGAACAATAGCAACCACCCCGGAATCAATTTTTGGATGAAGGTGTGATTTATACATTCTTAAAATCAATAAATACATAAGTTAAAAGCTCAAAACACAGCAACAATTGATCATTTAAAGCCTGCTAAAAGAGATGGGTCTTTAGGACAGATTTAAATGCAAGAAGGGAAGAAGCCTGCCAGATCTCCCCTGGGATAATGGCTCACCATTTAGGCACCATGTCAAAAAAAGCCCTGGTGACTCATCAAGTTGAGCACAGTCACATATGGTGACTGTCCAGGGGTTCAATAAACCTAATGATTTTGCCAGGACTGAAAAAAACAAGGCACTGGTCAAGCACCTAGCAAGCTATGGGACACAGTTAGTGAGCTATATTTGGCTTGATGGGTCAGAAGTTGTGCCAGCCTGGTTTAACGGGGAAATTAGATAATGGCCAATATGCAGTAACAGGCTGTGTGACAAGTATCTAGGGAAATGTAACATTTCATTCCAAAGTGCTAGAAAAGCCCATATATCGTACACCGGTTCTATGTAACCCTCTATTTTGAATGCTGTTTACTGGCATACCAACAGCATACCTTGGCGGCAGGTACTGCTGAATGGTTGTAAGCTTCTCCAATGCGTATGCGACACATTTGTGACTGAGTATACAGTGGCACCATATGCCATCATAATGATACACAGGCTTGTGCTTTGGGGACTGTTGTATAACACTGCTATAATTTTAATCTCCATGATATGACAGGAGGTGTGGGAGACAAGCATTGTTGTCTGACAAGCACTTCAAGGTAGAAGGTGGGACTGGTCTCTATAGCCCTCCATACATGTTTCCGCCATGACAATGTGAACAAAGAGATAGGATATCCACCATGTAGGGCTGATCTCCACAGACAGTAAAGCAAATGCTAGCCTTCAGTGTGGTGGCCCCATTCCTATGGAATTCCCTGCCTTTTGAGGTCAGGCAGGAACCAATGTTGTGTTGCTTTCGGCGCCTCCTGAAGACATTGTTATTTCAAGAGGCCTTCCTTGAGTAACCAGTCATGGTTTATTAAAACTTGGTTTTATTGGAACTGTTTTTTAAAAACAAATATTAATCATTTTAACAGGTTGTTTTTATTCTTTTAATCTGTCTGCTGTTCACCACTCTGAAATCTTTGGATGTGGAACAGTATACAAATATTGTAAATAAATAAATAAATAAATAAAATAAACCTAGGGTGGCCATGTGACCTACTTTATAGAGGGCAGTCCTGTGTTTGAAGTTGTCCTTTATTTGAAGGGCTTTATCTGGTTTAAAGATAAAGAGCTATAAGAAGGGAGAGCTGGGGCCTCCGTTTCCTCTTTTGTTGACTTTTGGGGTGAGGTACTTCCTCCATGCCCCAGCAGCCACATGTAAGTGGCCACCTTATACTCAGCCCACTCTAGGTCAGGGCCTAGTACTTGAGTTGCCTCTCTTGGAGCCTGACAACCATCTCCACTCAGGATGGCTTTAGGAGAGGGGATGGGGGAGCAGGGCCAGCATCAAGGGCAGGCATGGTTGGGCACCTACTGAGGGCTCACACCCCAGCAGGGACTCACTGACAAGAGCCCCCTGGACTTGCTCCTCCTCTTCATCATCGCAATCTGCTTGCTCACCTGCCTCTCACTCTGGCCCAGGCAACAGTAGTGGTGAGAAGGAGGAGCAGTAGATGCCACTGTCCACTTGCTCCCTGCCCATTAAGCAAGCCAGTAGTAGCAATGAGGCATGCACATAAGGTTCTTTCGCTTTAAGAACATACATGTGGCTGCTAGGGCATGGCCAGGGGATGCGTTGGTGCTTTGGGGCATGATCAGCAGGCGTGGCCCCACTTCCACCCGCATGTTCAGTGGCCACATGGGCAAAAACACCTGAACAGCCCTTCATACTCATCCTGGCATTTACTAGGCCAGGGCCAGCCCTACACTTAGTCAGAACACGTGCGCCACATAGCCTGCCCTAGGCCCCATAAGCTACCCTTCTGCCCTCATGTGCAGTGGAGGACGCCATCCTATCATTAGTGTTGAAGATTAAAGATTCAGATGCCAGTCAAGTCAGCTTGTTTCTGGAATGAGGGCAGCAAAATGTTTTCAGCTGGCCTTGTACGAGGCTGTTCAGAAAAGCCCCTCCACACATATAACCAAAACATGGGGCAAGTCGTGGGATTGCACTTTCCAGGCCCATTAGGGAGGAAAGAGCTTACCACGTACAGTTGAACATGCGCAGGCTCCCTTTGCTGATGCCCTGCTCAGTTTGTGACATCAGAGCAGGGCTAGGAGGCCCAATGCCACTTTCCTCTCCATACTCCATAGGGTGTGAAGGAGACTCTTCTGGCCAGCCTGAGGATGTGATGTCTAAAAGCCCGACAGATGTAATCAAGAAAGGGGCTTTTGGTTGCTAACCTGTTTGTGCATTCTACTCCTGACTGTATTAAATCATTACGGGTACACTCTGTTGTATTGGTGGAAGGAATGACTGCAGGGATCAGCAGGCCTCTAACACAACTGTTTGTTATTCAGCACACACATAAGTGAGGGCTTAGCAGAAACTCCACCCACTGTTGCTGCTCCCAATTCTGCAGGACCTGCCAAGGTTCAAAAGCAATAACTAACCCACAGTACCCCCTAGAACACATAACACACTCCTATGCATGTTTAGACAGAAAAAGCCCTAAAATTTCCAGCATTCCCCAGCCAGCACGGCTGGCTGGGGAATGCTGGGAGCTGTAGGGCTTTTCGCTTTCTAAACATGCATAGGATTGCTCCTTATGTTTCTTTTAGTAAACATATTCCGTAATAAGCACATTTAATTTCTCCTTCAAGTTTCATGCTGTATCAAGTCTCCAGTTTGGTCTTCACTTACAACTGTGTGTGTACCATGAGTGTCATGCATTTGTGTATGCATAGTCCTAGACCTATGCATGTTTAGACTGAAAAAAGTCCTAAAAGTCCAAGGCAAACCATTCAACATCACAGTAATTCAAGTCTATGCCCCAACCACTGAGACCGAAGAAGCTGAGGTTGATCGGTTCTATGAAGACCTACAACACCTTCTAGAACTAACACCAAAAAAAGATGTCCTCTTCATCATAGGGGATTGGAATGCTAAAGTAGGAAGTCAAGACATAACCGGGATAACAGGCAAGCATGGCCTTGGTGTACAAAATGAAGCAGGACAAAGGCTAATAGAGTTTTGCCAAGAAAACACGCTGATCATAGCAAACACGCTATGATAACGGATATGACCTCAATCATATCCCTTATGAATACACAGTGGAGGTGAGGAATAGATTTAAGAGATTAGACCTGATAGACAGAGTGCCTGAGGAACTATGGACGGAGGTCTGTAACATTGTTCAGGAGGCAGCAACTCAATCCATCCCAAAGAAAAAGAAATGCAAGAAAGCAGAGTGGCTGTCTGATGAGGCTTTACAAGTAGCTGGGGAAAGAAGGGAAGCGAAAAGCAAGGGAGAAAGGGGAAGATATATCCAACTGAATGCGGAGTTCCAGAGAATAGCAAGGAGAGACAAAAAGGCCTTCTTAAATGAACAGTGCAAAGAAATCGAGGAAAACAATAGAATGGGAAAGACTAGAGATCTTTTCAAGAAAATCAGAGATATCAAGGGAACGTTTTGTTCAAAGATGGGCGTGATAAAGGACAAAGAAGGCAGGGACCTAACAGAAGCAGATGAGATGAAGAGGTGGAAAGAATACACAGAAGAACTATACAGGAAAGATTTGAATGTCCCTGATAGCCATGATAGTGCGGTCACTGAACTTGAGCCGGACGTCCTCGAGAGTGAAGTCAAGTGGGCCTTAGGAAGCATTAGTAACAACAAAGCTAGCGGAGATGACAGTATTCCAGCTGAGCTATTTAAAATCCTAAAAGATGATGCTGTTAAAGTGCTGCACTCAATATGCTGACAAATTTGGAACACTCAACAGTGGCCGCAAGACTGGAAAAGGTCAGTTTACATTCCAATTCCAAAGAAGGGCAACGCCAAAGAGTGTTCAAACTACCGCACAATTGCGCTCATTTCACATGCCAGCAAGGTGATGCTCAAAATCCTACAAGCTAGGCTTCAGCAGTATGTGAACCGAGAACTACCGGAAGTACAAGCGGGATTTCGAAGAGGCAGAGGAAATAGAGATCAAATCGCCAACATTCGCTGCATCATGGAGAAAGCAAGAGAATTCCAGAAAAACGTCTATTTCTGCTTCATTGACTATACTAAAGCCTTTGATTGTGTGGATCACAACAAACTGTGGCAAATTCTTAAAGAGATGGGAGTACCAGACCACCTTACCTGTCTCCTGAGAAACCTGTATAAGGGTCAAGAAGCAACAGTAAGAACCGGACATGGAACAACCGAGTGGTTCAAAATTGGGAAAGGAGTACGACAAGGCTGTATATTGTTGCCCTGCTTATTTAATTTATATGCAGAGTACATCATGAGAAACGCTGGGTTGGATGACTCACAGGTCGGAATTAAGATTGCTGGGAGAATTATCAACAACCTCAGATATGCAGACAATACCACCCCAATGGCAGAAAGTGAAGAGGATCTAAAGAGCCTCTTGTTGAGGGTGAAAGAGGAGAGTGCAAAAGCTGGTTTGAAACGCAACATTAAAAAAACGAAGATCATGGCATCTGGCCCCATCACTTCCTGGCATATAGAAGGGGAAGAAATGGAAGCAGTGACAGTTTTTACTTTCTTGGGCTCCAAGATCACTGCAGACGGTGACTGTAGCCATGAAATTAAAAGATGCTTGCTCCTTGGGAGGAAAGCTATGGCAAACCTAGACAGCATAGTAAGAAGCAGAGACATCACCTTGCCGACAAAGGTCCATATAATCAAAGCTATGGTTTTCCCAGTAGTAACGTATGGCTGTGAGAGCTGGACTATAAGGAAGGCTGAGCACCGAAGAATTGATGCTTTTGAACTGTGGTGCTGGAGAAGACTCTTACGAGTGCCCTGGACTGCAAGGAGGTCAAATCAGTCAATCCTAAAGGAAATCAACCCTGAGTGCTCATTGGAAGGATAGATACTGAAGCTGAAGCTCAAATATTTTGGCCACTTAATGCGAAGAGAAAAGTCACTGGAAAAGACCCTGATGCTGGGAAAGATTGAAGGCAAAATGAGAAGGGGACGGCAGAGGATGAAATGGCTAGATAGCATCACCGATGCAATGAATATGAACTTGAGTACACTTTGGGAGAGAGCGGAGGACAGGAAGGCCTGGCATGCTATGGTCCATGGGGTCACGAAGAGTCGGACACGACTTAACGACTGAACAACAAGTCCTAGTCCCAGTTTCTGGTGTGGCTTTAACTCAGTATTCAAAATTCATTAGGCTGCAATCCTATATCCATTTACCTGAGAGTACGCCCTATTGAACTCAATGGGTCTTACATTTGATTAGGCAAGTATAGGATAACGTCATTACATTCAGAAGTGTGTAAAGTTTCTTTATTTAACCAAAAACAATGAACAAATTAAATTTCTTATGTTTTCTCTTTAGTAAGCAACAGCAGAATATTTATACATTAATTTGCTAGGGAGTTCTTGAAAACATATTCTCTTACTCAATGTTACTCGTTATTCTTTTTTTCAATTAAGGGTGTAATCCTATGAATGTTTAGACTGAAATAAATTCTACAACTCTCAGCATCCTCTACGTCGCAGTTGTGGGACCTATTTCTGTCTAAACATGGCACCCTATACTGTTTCATAGTTGGAATATGGCCTACTAGCTTTTCCCAACCTGGATCCTCCAGATGTGTTGGAATACAGTACCCATAATCCCAACTAGCATGAGCATGTTGGGTGGGGATAATGGGTGCTGGAGGGTACCAGGTTGGGAAAAGCTGTAGCACACCATTGCTTCCTTGACCTTTTTCAAAAGTACTTGAACATTTGGAGAGAAAGAATGTAACAGGCCTGAAAAGGTGCAGTGCAGGGTTAGGTTTTTTCTTTTAACAAACTGAAATAAAGCTCCTCGGCTCTTTTTCAAATGGTTAGAAATTTGAGTTGGAAAAAAAAACCTGTTTCAGAAGAACTGCAGATATATATAGATAATTAAATACAGCCAAGGTTAATGTACAAATAGACACAAGGGGCTCTTAGGATCTCAGTGAGGCTATTTTCAAGATATATCTCTCTCTTTAGGGCTCCAGCTTCCATTACTTAAGAAGCATGAATGCAACATGAATGTTATATTATGCCTTTCTTGTGATGCGACTATCACCAACATGAAAATGAGAATTTAATGAAAATGAGATTATCTGAATTGCAGCTTCCTTTCTAGATACATCAGTATGGAGGATCTTCATTGTATCTCATAGAACTTGCTGCATTTGCCTATAGCTGCATTCTCCTTGCACCAGCAACCCATGCATAAACCTGTATCATCCCACCCACAGTGTGCCAGAAAGTACAGAGCAGAGGTAGGAATAAATGGCATGAATAAATGGTAAATTCTCCCAATAGAGGGATGAAAACAGTGGGGTTATGTATTGGGACCAACACTTTTCAACTTGTTTATAAATGATCTGGAATTAGGAGTGCACAGTGAGGTGGCCAAGTCTGCTGATGACACCAAATTATTTAGGGTGGTTAAAACAAAAAGGGATTGTGTAGAGCTCCAAAAGGATCTCTCCAAACTGGGAGGATGGGCATCAAAATGGCAAATGCGGTTCAATGTAAGCAAGTATAAAGTGATGCATGTTGGGGCAAAAAATCCCAACTTTGCATATAAACTGATGGGATCTGAGCTAGCAGCGACTGCCCCCCAAAAGAGATCTTGGGGTTGTAGTGGACAGCTCAATGAAAATGTCAACTCTACTGTGAAAAAGGTATATTTCATGTTAGGCCTAATTAGGAAAGGAATAAAAAATGGAACTGCCAATATCATACCACTCTTATAAACATCTATTGTGCGATCACAATTGGAATAATGTGTTCACTGCACCTAAAAAAGGGTAATGTAGAGCTGGGAAAAGTACAGAAAAGGGCAACTAATGATCAAGGGGCTGGAGCAATTCCCCTATGAGGAAAGGTTACAACATCTGGGACTGTTTAGCATAGAGAAAAAGCAAGTGAGGGGAGACATGATAGACACGTACAAAAATATGCATTGTGTGGAGAAGTGGAGAAGGAGACATTTTTCTCCCTCTCTCTTAACACTAGAAGCCAGGGGTCATCCCATGAAGCTGATTGGACAGATAAGTAATTCTTCACACAGTGCATAGTTAAACTATGGAATTCACTACCACTAGATGTAGCGATGGCCACCAATTTGGATTTCTTTAAAAGGGGATTAGACAAATTCACAGAGGATAAGGCTATCAATGGCTACTAGTTCTGATGGCTATATGCTACCTCCAGTATCAGAGGCAACGTGCCTATGTATACCAGTTGTTGCACTAATGTTCTACTTGTCCTACTGTGAGGTTTCCCACAGGCAGCTGGCCACTGTGTGAACAGAGTGCTGGACTAGATAGACCTTGGCTCTTGCTCTTCTTATGTTCTTATGGAGATGTACTGTACCAAAATGCCTGAGAGACAGGCAGCCCCAGACTCAAGTAAGTCAATCCAAATGTGAAGAAAGAGCTCCCAAAGTTGCTAGTTTATCTTCCTTGGGAAGAGAAGTTCCCTCCAGGTTGTTGTTGTTCAGTCGTTAAGTCGTGTCCGACTCTTCGTGACCCCATGGACCATAGCACACCAGGCCTTCCTGTCCTCTACTCTCTCCCTCCAGGTACTAGATATGAAAATGTATTATACCCTGAATATGAAGGACATCCAGAGGGTCTTCCCAAATGACGATTGTACTGAAGGAGTAAATTTAACCCACCTTTCTGTGGTTATTATTATAGAAGCCCTAATAACCCAGAGGAAGGGTCTCACACAACACATGCCATCTCAGTTAGAGGTATTTCTTTTTGACTCGAGTGGAACACAATGAAAAAATCAGAAGAAAGAAAATAGTAAATAGTTGTACAAAGAGGCCTGCTGCTGTTGCAACACTGCTATTAACTATATTGTGATAGCTGGCCAGCATAATGCAAGTTTAGCATTATATTGCACTTACAGTGTGAAATGTGTTCTATAATACCTATATTGTTTGGGAGTGATTCTACCCTAACCTTGCTGAAAGACCTCAGGAAAAATAATCAAACTTATTAGCTCAGATTGCCTTCTGTGCAAAGTAACATGCAATGGGCAGCCTGAACATTCTCACCCTTGCCTATATGCATTGGACATAATGTATAAGTAGTATGTACATATGGAGACCAACATGCACAGCCCAATAACCACCTGCTATGTTCAAGGCTTGGGCAGGCACGCTCAGTGCCACAGCCTAGTGCATGACGATTCTACACATTTTTCCGTGTGTGTATAGGCTACTGTGCCTGCAAACCTCAAACTATCCACTCTGTAACTCTAGGAAATGGTATGATATTCTGACTTCAGGAGATGGCCAGTGTGGTGCAGTGGTTAGAGTGTTGGACTAGGAGTAGAGGCAGCCAGGTTTAAATCACCACCTAGACATGACGCTCACTGGGTGAGTCGCTATCTCTCAGGCTAACTACTCACTAGCTCTCAGCCTAACCTACTTCTCAGAGTTGTTGTAAGGATAAAGGCAAAACAGGCTCCTTGAGCTCTTTGAAGAAAGGTGGGGTATAAACACAGTCAATAACCACTTACTTCTGAATAGTTCCATGGAAGCCACTATTATCTCACTGAATTCAGCAGAACTTCTCCAGGTGTAGGACTGAAGGATATGTCAGTTGGCATATCAACATTTAAACTAGCCTGCTTGCTAATTAGTCATGTTTGTCTCACTGAAATTACTGGCAGGTAAGTTAGTTATGAGTAATTTGCCCTACTGATTTCTAAGGAACTAATAGGGCTAATAAATATGTTCAGTGGCATTAGATCCAGTTGATACGTTGACTTCAATGGGGCCAAAATGTGTTATGTATACTTGCCAATACAGTAGTTAAACCCAACCTGTGTTTCTCACCAAAATCTGTTTCTTTTCTGCAAGAGAGAAATTGTAACAGCAGGTTTTTCATTAATGTTTGCAAACTGTCTTGAGTGGAAGATGGACGCAGCGACCTGCCTAGATGCTATCACTGGCTGGAGGATCAGACTTCTAGATAGTATAATCACTTACAATAGCAGGTAATCTGAAAAGTCATTTGGAATCTCTGAAGTATAGTTTGCATTAGGTGACATTAGTTTACATTAGGCAACATTAAAATATACTGTAATGAAGAGATACAGCCCACTGGTTTGCATTGTGGACTAATAAAGCCAACCTTGAGTTAACCTTTGGGGTGGTGGCGGTGGGATACTTATAACCCGATCTCAGATCCTTCTTAGGGCAATATTTCAAATAAACATAGCAATACAAGACCAAAATTGATGGGGTCTTACAGATTTTTATTTTATCCTTGCTTGGAAGAGAAACTTTCTGAATGACCCTCTAACTCAAGCCTCCCTCTTTTGGTGGCATGGCCCCCAATATTCAACTATGCTTACAAGAGGCAGGCTCTTATTTGGTTTGTCTTATTTGGCAATCAAGTCTTTGGCATTCAATGAAGGCATATGTTTTGAACTCAAATGACTTCACTTCATATTAAAGTAAAGAATGTTTTGAAGTATGCTCATTCGCTAATCATAAGCAACAGATTTCTGCCTAATGGAATCCACATCTTTAGTATGTGAACTCTCACTGCCAACAGAAAAATCCCAAATTGCTGTAGCATATAATTTCAAAATAGCAAGCTCCTTTGCTCCTTCTTCTGCTGTAATCTTCCCTATGGTTTAGCCTTTTTTGACTGCCTGAACAATTCCCACTATTTTTTCTCATTCCTGCCATGACAAATGCTATGAGAAAAGTGCTGGTCCTCTGCCAAAAACCTACTCCAGAGTTCAATATATGTTTCTTTCTTCAAGAGTCAATTGTTTTCCCTCTCTCCCAGGGGCTACTAGCTACCTTATTACCAGAAAGAATGACCCCATGACAGCACAATTGAGATCCAGAAACTCAACAGAATTGTAACCTCCTCCAGTAGCATTGGAATTCTAATCAAGAGCAGAGGGTCTGAAAGACAAATGTACTTGTGTATATAGCCACCATTTCAAGACGGTGACTTCCTTACGTGCAAAGGAACCTATTTTATTTCCTTTTCTTTGGAGTTTTTATTGCCTTTTTCCACATAACCTTTACATTGTGAGTGTCCTTAATGTGGAGGGGTGTTTGCATTTGGGAATCATTCCTACTCTGTTTACACAGTTTGCTGCCTTTTTACTACACGCCATCCATTTTCTGAAATGCACAACTAGACATAGGAGGCCTCCTACTTATTACTAACTTCTTCCGTACTCAGTTTAACACATTGGCGGAGCAATTGTTACGTTTATTCTTTACCCCAGATGAAATCCAGGGGTCAGAAGGAATAGAGTACAGGTAGACTGCAAGTGGCTGAGGTATTTTCATGGGCTCTTTTGAGGGAATGTATATTATTCTCTGAGCTGAGCTACATGGTTAACAGTTGCCTTCCAGCCTGTAATCAATGTCCTCTTCACTCTTGTAGTGAAGGTAGACTTGCACCATTTCAGAAACTTCTGACTACACTACTGCTGTCACACATTTTCTTATGACCTAGTCTGGATAAATAAATATATCGCACTGTGCCAGCTTTCCTACAGCACCCACATGCCCAAAGTCTAATGAACCCGCTGAATCTGTATCCATTTCCGGGCCACCTCCAATATGGCATTTTCCTGTTCACATTTTGAAACCACAGAAAATCCCTTTATGGGCAGATCCTACATGCTTTAAAAACATTTTCTACTGTTGATCTACCACAGATATGATCTACAGGCACGTTATTTTGCTATCTAGACACACGCTGACCTTTTCACAAGACTGTGTCTATTGAAGTCTAGTGGCAAAGTTAATTTGTATTAACTTGCAATTGGGAAAATGATCACGTGAATCAGATCTCAAAAGAAGAAGATGATGTCATCATTGTCTCTTGATGAATCACCAAAGAAATTGAAATGCTGCTTTTTATAAGAATCCCTACAAATGTTTCCCGTACATGACGAATGCATATGCAAAGACTTTCTTGTGAAAATGAAAATCACTTGTGATTGTTGTGGAAAGCAATCAAAAGGTTGAACTGTTAGAGTTCATCAAGTCATTCATCAGTAGATCATGTGTGTTGCCTGTTCACACAAAGCCTGTACATCTTCATCTAGACATGAGCTTGGAAGTTACAAAGTGCCTGAAAAGCACACATCACAAGAGGATAAGAACCCATATATCTTCATGAATATGCTATGAGGTTGCCAAGAAGGCTTCTTATTGGACCAAATGGTTTTCCAACGTAACATTACGTACATATATCTGAAATACAAAAACCATCTCCTTTCACAGAATACTATTATTGTTGTTGCTGCTGTTGTTAGTATTGTGGTTGTTGCTGTTAAGGCCTTTTGCGTTACCAACAGTTCCCTTGATGACAACATCCTTTTCACCCATGATAGTAAGAAAAAATGGATAACCGAAAAATTATGAGATTGTTGCAAACCCAGGTTGTTATAGAACCAACATATTTGTCACATTCAGGAGTATTATTTTTAATACCCAAGAAAGAGACTAGACTAACCAGCTTTCGCAATAGCACCTCACTCAGGTTACCACTTTACCCTGTATCCAGGGAAGTAAAAGTACCTGGTTAACAGAAACAGGAAACAAACTGACATGAAGTCTGTGCACCTCGTTCTTATTTAATATAATCTCTCCACCCATCCTACTGAAGAATGCTATTCAAACAGCGTATGGTAGGGATGTGCATTGGATTAGGACAAAAGCCACAGCCACAGCAGAACTGGGCCCCTTCAAACCATTGCTGGGGCTTCCTGAAGTGAAGCGGGCCTTCCCTCTGAAGCCACTGGAACCAAAGCTAGGCCAGAACAAGGCTTCGTTACCAATTCATGCTCAGAGATGCAGACATTTTATCTCTTCCCCAAGTAGTGTCTTTTGGTTTCATTTCTCTAAAATGCTAACGTGTGGGGAGAGGGGAAGAGAGGGAGTGCAGTTGAGTGTCTGACAGGTCCACCTTCTAACCCTAGGGCATGTTTTACCAGGAGCCCCAGTCACAGTGCTAATTTATTTAGATTATTATTTGTCCCCCCAAACAGGAAAGCCTTTACATTAATTCACTTCAACCTTCTCCCCTCAGCTGTTTGGAAGGAAGATTTAATGGCATCCCATATGTGAATTGTGTATGCCCATGTGATAATGAAGAGTTACAAACTGTACCATATGTGTTACTATTGTATACTTTTTATAGAAATTAAGGAAACAAGTGTATTTGCCTTTTGCTCCCTTCCCTGAAGGTTTTTAGAATGGTACACAGACTTTCTTGTCATGGGAATACAGGGCGGCATTCCGTGCAGGCAAACTGCCAGTGCTAAACACGTTGTGCTCACTCCCTTGCATGAGTTCCGCTGAGCTGTCCCATTTTGGGAACTGTAATTTTAGCTGGTTTCCGGTTGCACTAGAGGCCCTTCTTGTTAGTGCAGAAGCAGTGCGGGATATTGCTCATAATCTTATGTAACTGAGGACTCTAAGTGCTATCAATCAGAAGGCACTGTGTAGCTATTCTGTCTTTTCCTCCTTAGGGTGCAATCCTATTCAGATAGGTGGCTGCCTCCAAACCCGGAGATATCATTCCCTCCACGCTCCTCCTACCCTGCAGTTTTGGCTAGACAGCTGATTGTGGCTAACTAGCCGCGGGAGGGCTGAGCGGGGGAGGAGGCTGCTGTACAACACATTGGATGTGTTGTACAGGCCTTTCCGCCCTCCCCGCCCTGGAACGCCCCCCAGAACGCCCCCTTTTGGCCGCTCTGCACTCCTCTTGTGAGCGCAGAGGATGGGGCTGTTCCACGCTGCCTCAGAGGCAGTGCAGAAGTGGCGGGAGGTCAGTTCTCCAGGAATTGACCAATCCTATGGCTGTACTCGACCTTGGAGGAGCTGGGGGTGGCGACAGACGACAAGAAGCTCTGGTGTGGGCTGGTCCATGAAGTCACGAAGAGTCGGAAGCAACTGAACGAATAAACAACAACAAATGGCTGTCTAGCCTCTGACTAGCAGCCATAGGATTGTGCCCTAAAGAGTGCACACACACGCCACCCAAGCCACCAACCTACAGTAAAGTAAGTACTGAAGCCTGGCACACTGAGAAATTTGTCAGAAAATCTCAAAATCTCTGAAAGAAAGGCAGAAAAATGACTGCCTCTTTCACAGGGCAATGAAGAGGTTGTGAATGGGCAGGTTGGGTTTCGAACCAGCGCTAATGTCAAAGTTTGCAACCTTAAGGCTGCAATTCCATACACACTTACCTGAGAGTAAGTCTGTTAAACTCAGTGGGGCTGCTGAGTAGACACCTATAGAGTTGCATGACATGTGAATTGTTGTGAATGGTCTATTTCTCTTTTGTGAGCATGTATGTGTTTCTGTGATAAACCAAAAGTTGAGTATTACTCCTGAGCTACAGACTGAGACAAGAAATATATAAAACATCAATTTACTTTGAATATCTACCTAAAACTGAATTAAGGAAAAGCTAGACGTGATACCTATGTGATTGTGACAGTGGCTTATCAAAAAATATGCATGGTGTGAAAAAAGGAGACCTCACTGATAACACTGCTTCTGAACTACTGGCTCAGACTTGGCACAGTGATTCATACAGCAGAAGCCACTGGTCATTGTAGCTACTACAGTAATACTTGACCCCCAAAAACACTCTCAGCAAAAAGGAAATTAAAAGGAAAATATAAAATCTCCAGAAGTTGTAGGGGGTTGGCTTCGAAATGCATTTAAGAAAGTTCTAATGCAATACTGCACTCAACAGGGTCCATTCTATTTGGAAATTAATTTTTGTTTATCTTTTATTGGGGGAAAAGTACCACATGAACCGAGTTACTGCATGTTATATTCCAAACTTCGTATTAGATGCTGCCTTGTTCTCCCTTTTCTGTGCCTCCAGGCTTGCACGGAAAAACAAAATGTAAGTAAAATTTAAAGAGACAACATTCAGAAAATCACTATTTTAAAGCAAAGCTTCTGAAAACTTCTAATTAATATGGTACCTAAATAGGCTTGCTTTTGAAATAATTTGATGACTACTTTTCTAAATCTTATTGGAAAGATTCAGCAATTGTATACCCATTAATGAGAGTATATATCACAAAAATGATTTTACATGTAAATAATGGTATACTGGAATTGACTTAAATTGTCTGATGCACTGAATATTCTCCTTCAGATAATTTCTGGTGAAGCAGGAGAATCAAATTGAACATAATTTGGTAATGGAAGTAGTCGATAATTGAGCTGAGTAACTTGAATTTGTCAGTCACCTGTGACCTCCCTCTAGTTACACTTCATTTAAACTTTTCCAAGCCAAAGGGGGCTGGGAGGGAAGACTTAGAGAGCAGCCCTAAGCCCATATTGTCACTGTGCCTGGGCTCCAGAGGTCTATCTATCTGATTTGTATTAAAATTTGAGATACCTGAGTAAACCGATTCAGGTGTTTGCAAGGCACATCAGCGGCAAGCCTTGAACAGCTGTGACTTGATTGTGGGCTTGTGTGGCTTGAGCAACCTCTGCAGGACCATTCTGGAGCTCATGCTGCTCTGAGACAAATGGGAGGCCTCCTTGAGTGAGCGTGCAGAGCTGCCACTAGGGCTGTACCATGGGGCCACCATCCGGGGCCCCACAAGCCCTGGAGGTTGGGGAACAGCCACTGAGAGAGAGCAGTGGGTGATGAGGGCATCGGGGTGGCACACGCAAGCTCCACGTTATTCTTCTAGACATGACGGCACCATGATTTAAGGGAGCTTAAAATGCAAAACTGCTGATATTAAGAGAATTTTTTAGCAGGCTTGATAAACACTCTAACAAATAAGGAATGTAGAAGCAGTTGTAAAGCATGGAATGGCGGCTGGAGGAGGGGAAAGAGAAACCTTAGTTGTGTGCTTCACAATTAAAGTAATACACAAGGCCATCTAAAGGGATCCCTCATAAGGCCATTAAATCCAGGGTCTAAAAGTACCTAGCTGCACCACTGTTAGGTCACTGGTGGCCAAATAGTGACGAAACAGTCCTGTGTTTGAATGTATCCTCTATTTGACAGGCTGTCCAGGCCAAGTTTATGGTTCTTTAAAAACAAAGAGCCATGAGAAGAGAGGGCAGCTGGGCCTTGAAGTTGCCCATCAACAGTTAGCACCTGTACAGCATATGGAGCAGGCACAAATGGCACTGCATTTCTATTTACATTCTAGTATTTCTAAATGTGCATCTATACATTAAAATTAGCATATGCAAATTCTGTGAAAATCTGTGCCTTCTTTTTGGGTGATGCATTTCCTTCTTTTAAGCAATACATAAGTAGCCACCCAACTTTGAATCCTACATCTCCCCGCCCGCCCCCTGCCCCCCCCCCTGTGTTAGCAGGCCGCTGGCAGTAGGGCAGGCACTTTAGATTCTCATGATACTTGGCAACTATGGAGGTGGTCACTTTAAGATGCCTGAGTAGGACTACGCAGAAGCAGGGGAAAGGACAGCACAAAGCAGTCTTGCCTAAACACCCTGTGGGTCACATATGCAAGGTCAGATCTAGCAGCACCAAGCTAATCACAATTGTACATATTCAAAAAGCCCCAGGATGGGCAAGCCCTAGTTCAATTATGCATATGCCAGCCCTAACGTGGTATTTCCACACATGATGTAATTACCAGTTCAGGTGGTAGACCAGGAATGTCTTAACTTTTTGGAAAGGTCAGTGTTTCTGAGTAGGCTCAGCACTTTCTTGACTGGCTTGCCCATCCCAAATCACCCTTTTCCCATTGCTTACAACTCTGGCCAAGAGTTGTCCCAGTCTTACTGTTTCTGCCCAGAACAGCTGTTGAGGTCACCTGGGAGTCATTCCCTACTCTTTTCTTGTTTTTGTCATGTTAGGGAGGGTTGACAGCCTTTTGTGCCTTTGAAGCTTTTGGATCTGAGCTCTGGCTCCTCAGTGTGCTGGTTTACTCTGTCAGTTCTATTCGTGGCTATTGGACCAGTAACATACTGAGATCATGCTTCTGAAAGCACCTTTGTCTCCTGGCCTCTCCTACTATCAACAAGTTTCCATCCACTTTTCAAAGTGCGGCATTGACCCTTGGATAAGCCCAGAGGCACAGAATCCCACTGTTCTGCCACTGCTCCACTACCTTTTTGCCTAGACTTCCCACAGTCTGGCCAGCTGGTTTCTCCCTTTGCTCAGATCTGCTACAACCTCTTTTTCAAACAGACTTATTTTCCCATTGGGACCCTAAGAGTTTCAGTGTACCCCGATCTTCAGCTTTAGGAACAGGTTACTCAAACCCAAGGAGAGGTATCTTTCAGACTTCAATCCTGTTTTCAGTTGGACCCTTATCTACAAAGTGTAGCCTTCTACTCTGCTCCCACTTTTCTGTTGCGTGTAAGAGAGTGCAATTGAGTCTAATTTTGGACATTTCTTGGAAGCCCAGCCACTTTATGCAGCTTTCCCCTCATCAACTAATGGGAAGAACTGAAGCCTGGTGCCAGAAGTCAGGTACCCATCCTGCCACTTTATTGCTTCAGCTGCTTGGAGCCAAGCCAAACACTTGGAAGTTTGCCTTGGCAACAAGTCATTTTTCTGGCTTTAATGGAACAAGAGGGGATCGCACTCAAGGTGCTGGAAATTGGAGTGTGTTTGTATTCCAGCCATAGGTAAACTTGTCCCATCTTATCCTTTTGTTAGAGCAACTATGCACCAGGATTAGACCAACTGCACCACCCACTGTTAGGACAAGCCTCTTTGAAACCCTTTCTCTGTTCTCCACTCTTGCAAACTCACCCCAAACTTTTCTTTTCTCTCCCACTAGTGTTAGCGCTCCCTGTTTATCGTCAGCCTCCTTGGATTCAGAAGGCCTGCCCATGGCCTAGCTCACGCACCATAGCGCTCGGTCCAGCCACTGAGAGAACTAAGCTAGTTTCCCTACAGCCTGATTCGCTTGAGTGCTTTGCTTCTTTTGACTATTTGTAACAAATGCTCTACCAAGTCAGTTTTCCCAATTAATGAGGGTGTACCTTAAATTCTTGAGTGTGTTTAATAAATTACCACTATTGTAGAAGCCGGCATGCACATGTTGGTTTGGGTCCCCTCTTGCTAGTTATCCTATTGGCAAAGCTAAGGTCCCTTCATGACTGAGACTCTTGAGACTGTGGGCAAAGCTATACACAGGTCTAGAGGAACACATTTAGTAACACCAGTCTTTAAAAAGTTGACTTCATAGGCGAGGGACTCACACGGCCATTATAATATGGTAACTTTTGGAAGTCTGGGTCAACATGGGCAGGCACAGTCTTGTGGGCCTTGCCCACCAGTCATCAGGCTCCAATAACAATCATATTGGATTCACAAGACTGAACCCAATATGTCACTGTGGCAGTACTTGGTACAGTGACGTATGAAGGGGTGGGGGCTTGCTTTCAATGGGACTGACTAGTAAATGTGCTCGCAGAGTAGAGTTCAAATCAAGGGGAAGGACGGAATGGAGCATAAATTTTGTCTGCGTTATGTGGAGAATTCCTGCATTAGAAAAGCCCTGTAGTATGTGTGGCCCACTGAGCCAAGCACAGCCCACCAGCCATGTATGGCAGTCCCTCAGGGGCTCAATAAACCACCTGGTTTTGCTGCCTGGAAAGGACTACAAAACAGGATGGCTTCTCAAGCAGCTGGCAGGCCCAGTACATGCCTGGTAAGTTGTATTCCGTCTGATGGGTCACAAGTGGTACATTCCCATTTGCTGTTGGAAATTTGCCACAAACCCTGTCTCTTAACTATATGTTGTCACTGTGGCTAGCTGCCAACAAAGAAGAGGGAGAAGGAACACCCACCCACCCATAATGATCATGAAACCAAGAGAAAAGGGGTACTCAACAATGTATTCAAAATTTTATTTCAAGACAAACATTGTTCTGAGTAATCCTAGAGCATGTTAGATAGCTCCTGCTTTAAACTAGTTTAGCAGCAAAAATGTACAATAAATTACACACCAGATTTCAAGAGCACCAATTCTCTTGGAAAATAAAAATGTAAAAGATCTTCATGTGCATCTCAGGGGAGGCTATGCCGCAGCCAGGATGCCAACTTTGAGAAGGCCTTCTCCCTAGTAGCCACCCGCCTCACTTCATTTGGCCCAGGCACCCAGAGCAGAGCCTCTGAAAAGGATCCTGAGGTTTGGGCAGGTGATATTTAAAGGAGAAGGTGATCCTGCTGGTAACCTGGTTACAAATCATTTAGGACTTTAAAAGTTAAGACCAACACTTTGAATTGAGCCCAGAAACAGACTGGGAGCCAGTGCAGCTGACAAAGCAACTGGCATTAATCTTGCAGCCCTATTTTGGACCAACTCATGTTTCCAAACTCTTTTCAAAAGCTGCCCCACATACAACACATTGCAATAGTCATCCAGGCATGATCACAAGTGGTATATCAGCCAAAGCTGCTTCGAGCCACGGAGGCCACCTAAGCCTCTGGTGACAATGCTGGATCAATAACAGCCCCAGATAGTGAACCTGATCCTTTCAGGAGAGTGCAACTCTTTTCAGAATGGGCTGAATACCATTCACCCAGGTGGACGAACCATCCACCAACAGTCTCTCCATCTTCTGTGGACTGGATCCATTTCAAGCCTTATTGAAATAGATCTAGGAAATCAGGTCTAAGAAATCAGTTTCATCCAAGTTAGCTGGAGTTAGCTACTACTCTCTCAAGCACCTTACCCAGGAAGGAAATGTTAGCCACCAGCATGGTGCTGTTGATATCTTCCAAGTCCAGGCTAGGTTTCTTCAGGAGTGGTTGGATTATTGTTTCTTTTAAAGAAGCTGGAACCACTTCCTCTCTCTCAAGGAGGCATTTACAAACACCTGGACTCAACCAGACATCTCCTCCATACTAGATTTAATAAGCCATGACAAATGGCTTATTCAGAAAAATGGCTTATTCAGAAAAATGACAAAATAAGGATCAAGTATACAAGTGGCTGGATGGACTTGGCGAAGCTCCTTATCCACATCTTCAGCCTCCATCAACTAAAAATCATCCTTCAAAACTGGTGCAGACTGTGTTCTGGACACCTCCACTGTTGACGGCACATTAATTTCAGAGTCCAAGTCATGACGGATGCGGGTGATTTTGCCTTCAAAGTCCATATTAGTGGCCTGTGTGCTTCACCAAGATGGAAATATGTCTGAATAACAGCTGAATTTTTTATTTCCAAGATGGGGGATCAAATATTTTCCCTTTTCTGGTTTCCAGTGACCGTAGGGGCAGCTCCATGTCTGCAGACGCTTCCTCCCTCACTTCAGCTTCAGACTTCGAACATGCAGACACTGTGAACTTAACAATCAAGTGAGGTTTTCTTTTCCTCCCCATTCCCTGCCTCCTTCAGACAAATCTGCTTTTTGTAACATTTTCCTTGATTAAGATATCTCAAAACCATGCACACTTTTTATGATCTTTTCATTGGCCCAATAAAGGTATTACACCAATAAGGATTCTGAAATTTTTCTTAAAGTCAACACAGTTCCTTTTGGCTGTTTTTGGTTTTGTTTTACTGTCGAGGTGTCTTGTAAAAGTGTTAAAGCTACCATGGATTCCACCAGATCATCCCCCTTGATCAGACAATGAAAAGTCCCTCACCTCTTGGGAAATCACACTGGATGACACTGAGAAGATGCAATGGTGAGGGAGAAAAATGGTCTCATCACTTCCATCACTGCCACAGAGTAAGCCCTAGAATGGGCTCTAACTTGTGTTCAATCAGGCTCATCGTGAGTTTTCCTCTCCCTGCACTTCAGGCTTCTTCTAGCTTGTTTCATTGCCCTCAGCAAAGCCACATGGGCTCTGTTCAGGAGAAGACAGTGCCTGGGAGAATTGTGCCAGTCACCCGAGTTGTCTCTCCATTCCAGAAAACAACCAGGGCTTCAACAGGACTGCCAGCCGAACCAGCTAAAAAATCCCACAGAGCCCTTACAAATCCATTAGACTCTGGGGCAGACCATTTTAATAGGGCCCTCACCCTTGCAAAGGAATAAAGTCACGGAAGGCCTAAACCTCAACAGGAAGCGACCTGACCACAACTAGGGAACAGATCTGAAAGTGAGGGATTTCACATCACTATCTTCCTATATTGCTGAGAAAACCAAATCCAGAATGTGTCCTGATACAAGTATTGAGCCAATGACAAGTTGGAACAGCCCCATGGTTATGTCCTAAGCTGCTCCAGACAAGGCACAGGTTTTGAAGCTGCCCCCACCCCCAGACAATCATCCTGGGAATCTCCAACACGAATCCAAGATCACTGTCATCACCTCGGGAAGACTGCTGGGCAGAACATTACCATAACTCTCCCATCCTTGATGTCCAAGGCTACGCTGATGCTGCACTGAATGCCTGGCCAGGGGCGGGGGGTGCATAGCTGAGACAGAGTCACATCTTCTAGCTCCCCCACCCAGGTCTCAATGATATAAACCAGGTCAGGCCCCTCATCCACAATTAAATTGTGGGCTCCAGATAAACATGCACCAACTCATTGTCTCACAGCCTTGGGTCTCCATCTTTAAAAGAGCAATTGTTGTTTTTGTTCAGTCGTTAAGTCGTGTCTGACCCTTCGTGACCTGATGGACCATAGCATGCCAGGCCTCCCTGTCCTACGCTCTCTCCCGGAGTGTGCTCAAGTTCATATTCATTGCATCGGTGATGCTATCTAGCCATCTCATCCTCTGCCGTCCCCTTCTCCTTTTGCCTTCAGTCTTTCCCAGCATCAGGGTCTTTTCCAGTGACTTTTTTGACCTCCTTGCAGTCCAGGACACTCGTAAGAGTCTTCTCCAGCACCACAGTTTGAAAGCATCAATTCTTCGGCGCTCAGACTTCCTTATAGTCCAGCTCTCACAGCCATACATTACTACTGGGAAAACCATAGCTTTGATTAGACGGACCTTTGTTGGCAAGGTGATGTCTCTGCTTCTTACTATGCTGTCTAGGTTTGCCATAGCTTTCCTCCCAAGGAGCAAGCGTCTTTTAATTTCATGGCTACAGTCACCGTCTGCGGTGATCTTGGAGCCCAAGAAAGTAAAATCTGTCACTGCTTCCATTTCTTCCCCTTCTCTATGCCAGGAAGTGATGGGGCCAGATGCCATGATCTTCGTTTTTTTAATGTTGAGTTTCAAACCAGCTTTTACACTCTCCTCTTTCACCCTCAACAAGAGGCTCTTTAGATCCTCTTCACTTTCTGCCATTAGGGTGGTATTGTCTGCATATCTGAGGTTGTTGATAATTCTCCTGGCAATCTTAATTCCGACCTGTGAGTCATCCAACCCGGCGTTTCTAAATGATGTAATCTGCATATAGGTTAAATAAGCAGGGCGACAATATGCAGCCTTGTCGTACTCCTTTCCCAATTTTGAACCAATCGGTTGTTCCATGTCTGGTTCTTACTGTTGCGTCTTGACCCTTATACAGGTTTCTCAGGAGACAGGTAAGGTGGTCTGGTACTCCCATCTCTTTAAGAATTTGCCACAATTTGTTGTGTTCCACACAATCAAAGGCTTTAGTATAGTCAATGAAGCAGAAATAGACGTTTTTCTGGAATTCTCTTGCTTTCTCCATGATCCAGCGAATGTTGGCGATTTGATCTCTAGTTCCTCTGCCTCTTCGAAACCCAGCTTGTACTTCCGGTAGTTCTCGGTTCACATGCTGCTGAAGCCTAGCTTGTAGGATTTTGAGCATAACCTTGCTGGCATGTGAAATGAGCGCAATTGTACGGTAGTTTGAACACTCTTTGGCATTGCCCTTCTTTGGAATTGGAATGTAAATTGACCTTTTCCAGTCTTGTGGCCACTGTTGAGTGTTCCAAATTTGTTGGCATATTGAGTGCAGCACTTTAACAGCATCATCTTTTAGGATTTTAAATAGCTCAGCTGGAATACTGTCATCTCCGCTAGCTTTGTTGTTAGTAATGCTTCCTAAGGCCCACTTGACTTCACTCTCGAGGACGTCCGGCTCAAGTTCAGTGACTGCACTATCATGGCTATCAGGGACATTAAGCTCTTTCCTGTATAGTTCTTCTGTGTATTATTTCCACCTCTTCTTAATCTCATTTAAAAGAGCAATAACAATCATCTACCACCACAGGTATGGGCAAAAAGTGGATCTCCAGATGTTTTGGACTTCAGCTCCCAGCATTCCTGACCATTGGCCATGCTGACAGGGGCTTCTGGGAGTTGAAGTCCAAAATATTTAGACATTTACCTTCTGATTTGCCTTATAAAACTGGTGTGACGATTAATGACAGTATAGAGAATTTTTAAAAAAATCTGTACCATGTTCCTGCTATTACCAGACATGAAAGGCTTGCCAACTGGATAGGGAACTAGAAGTGTTTAACAGAGGTTTGGTGATACAAAGAAAACTAGGCACAACCCCCGAGTTCCCATGCTTTACTGAATCCCACATTCTTCCCCCTGTTTACGCCTGCCTCCACTTCCCTCCCTTCTTCTGTTGTTTCCCCAGACTGCATTTTAGACTCCTGGAGGCAGGGACTGTCCACTTGTACTCTGCAAAGTACCAATGATCACCTGCAAATTGCATCACTGCTGTTTAAGGAACAACTAAAAAGGCTGGTTCAAAAGTTGGTAACCCTGTCCCAAGGTAATGTGGACTCATTAAAAAAAACATTCTCAGAAATATTATTAACTCATCTTCAACCTAGGGCTCTATTAATAGCAGTTAAAAATAGTTAAGCACTTTGTAAGCCAAGACTGCATTCTTACAAGGAAGTAAACAGGCTTACAAGGAAGTAAATCTCATTGACTTTGCAGAAAACATGTTTAGGATCAGGACATGCCAACTGCTAAAGGCTATACCCCTTCATGGATCACTGCCTTGTTGTGGCGAAGGGGCTTGCGTAACTCAGTGAAGCCATAAGCTATGCCGTGCAGGGCCACCCAAGACGGACAGGTCATGGCAGAGAGTTCTGACAAAATGTGGTCCACTGGAGAAGGAAATGGCAACCCACTCCAGTATTCTTGCCAAGAAAACCCCATGGAACGTATCACAAGGCTAAAAGAGATGACGCCGGAAGATGAGCCCCTCAGGTCGGAAGGTGTCCAATATGCTACTGGGGAAGAGCAGAGGGTATTTCCAAGTAGCGCCAGAAAGAGTGAAGTGGCTGGGCCAAACCCGAAAGGACACTCAGCTGTGGATGTGTCTGGCGGTGAAAAGAAAATCCGATGCTGTAAAGAACAATATTGTTTAGGAACCTGGAATGTCAGATCAATGAATCAAGGTAAGCTGGAGGTGGTCAAACATGAGATGGCAAGATTGAACATCGACATCTTGGGAGTCAGCGAACTCAAATGGACAGGCATGGGCGAATTTAATTCAGGTGACCATCATATCTACTATTGTGGGCAAGAATCCCTTAGAAGAAATGGAGTAGCACTCATAGTCAACAAAAGGGTGGGAAAAGCAGTACTGGGGTACAATCTTAAAAATGATAGAATGATCTCAGTACGAATCCAAGGCAAACCATTCAACATCACAGTAATTCAAGTCTATGCCCCAACCACTGAGGCCGAAGAAGCTGAGGTTGATCGGTTCTATGAAGACCTACAACACCTTCTAGAACTAACACCAAAAAAAGATGTCCTCTTCATCATAGGGGATTGGAATGCTAAAGTAGGAAGTCAAGAAATCACCGGGATAACAGGCAGGCATGGCCTTGGTGTACAAAATGAAGCAGGACAAAAGCTAATAGAGTTTTGCCAAGAGAACATGCTGATCATAGCAAACACTCTTTTCCAACAGCACAAGAGGCGACTCTACACATGGACGTCACCAGATGGTCAATATCGAAATCAGATTGATTATGTCCTTTGCAGACAAAGATGGAGAAGCTCCATACAGTCAGTAAAAACAAGACCTGGAGCTGACTGTGGCTCAGATCATGAGCTGCTTCTTGCAAAATTTCGGCTTAAATTGAAGAACGTAGGGAAAGCCACTAAAACTTTCAGGTATGACCTAAATCATATCCCTGATGAATATACAGTGGAGGTGAGGAATAGATTTCAGGGATTAGACCTGATAGACAGAGTGCCTGAGGAACTATGGACGGAGGTCCGTAACATTGTTCAGGAGGCAGCAACGAAATCCGTCCCAAAGAAAAAGAAATGCAAGAAAGCCAAGTGGCTGTCTGATGAGGCTTTACAAGTAGCTCACGAAAGAAGGGAAGCGAAAAGCAAGGGAGAAAGGGGAAGATATACCCAACTGAATGCAGAGTTCCAGAGAATAGCAAGGAGAGACAAGAAGGCCTTCTTAAATGAACAATGCAAAGAAATCGAGGAAAACAACAGAATGGGAAAGACTAGAGATCTCTTCAAGAAAATTGGAGATCTCAAGGGAACGTTTTGTGCAAAGACGGGCATGATAAAGGACAAAGAAGGCAGGGACCTAACAGAAGCAGATGAGATTAAGAAGAGGTGGCAAGAATACACAGAAGAACTATACAGGAAAGATTTGAATGTCCCTGATAGCCATGATAGTGCGGTCACTGAACTTGAGCCGGACATCCTAGAGAGTGAAGTCAAGTGGGCCTTAGGAAGCATTAGTAACAACAAAGCTAGCGGAGATGACAGTATTCCAGCCGAGCTATTTAAAATCCTAAAAGATGATGCTGTTAAAGTGCTGCATTCAATATGCCAACAAATCTGGAACACTCAACAGTGGCCACAAGACTGGAAAAGGTCAGTTTACATTCCAATTCCAAAGAAGGGCAACGCCAAAGAGTGTTCAAACTACCGTACAATTGCGCTCATTTCACATGCCAGCAAGGTGATGCTCAAAATCCTACAAGCTAGGCTTCAGCAGTATGCGAACCGAGAACTACCGGAAGTACAAGCTGGGTTTCGAAGAGGCAGAGGAACTAGAGATCAAATCGCCAACATTCGCTGCATCATGGAGAAAGCAAGAGAATTCCAGAAAAACGTCTATTTCTGCTTCATTGACTACGCTAAAGCCTTTGATTGTGTGGATCACAACAAACTGTGGCAAATTCTTAAAGTGATGGGAGTACCAGACCACCTTACCTGTCTCCTGAGAAACCTGTACGAGGGTCAAGAAGCAACAGTAAGAACCAGACATGGAACAACCGATTGGTTCAAAATTGGGAAAGGAGTACGACAAGGCTGCATATTGTCACCCTGCTTATTTAACTTATATGCAGAGTACATCATGAGAAATGCCGGGTTGGATGAATCAGAGATCGGAATTAAGATTGCCGGGAGAATTATCAACAACCTCCGATATGCAGACGATACCACCCTAATGGCAGAAAGCGAAGAGGATCTCAAGAGCCTCTTGTTGAGGGTGAAAGAGGAGAGTGCAAAAGCTGGTTTGAAACTCAACATTAAAAAAACGAAGATCATGGCATCTGGCCCTATCACTTCCTGGCATATAGAAGGGGAAGAAATGGAAGCAGTGACAGATTTTACTTTCTTGGGCTCCAAGATCACCGCAGACGGTGACTGTAGCCATGAAATTAAAAGACGCTTGCTCCTTGGGAGGAAAGCTATGGCCAACCTAGACAGCATAGTAAGAAGCAGAGACATCACCTTGCCGACAAAGGTCCGTCTAATCAAAGCTATGGTTTTCCCAGTAGTAATGTATGGCTGTGAGAGCTGGACTATAAGGAAGGCTGAGCGCCGAAGAATTGATGCTTTCGAACTGTGGTGCTGGAGAAGACTCTTACGAGTCCCCTGGACTGCAAGGAGGTCAAATCAGTCCATCCTAAAGGAAATCAACCCTGACTGCTCTTTGGAAGGACAGATAATGAAGCTGAAGCTCCAATATTTTGGCCACCTAATGCGAAGAGAAAACTCCCTGGAAAAGTCCCTGATGCTGGGAAAGACTGAAGGCAAAAGGAGAAGGGGACGGCAGAGGATGAGATGGCTAGATAGCATCACGGATGCAATGAATATGAACTTGAGCACGCTCCGGGAGAGAGCGCAGGACAGGAAGGCCTGGCGTGCTATGGTCCATGGGGTCACGAAGAGTCGGACACGACTGAACGACTGAACAACAACAACAACAACAACAAAGGCTATACAGCCCAGTCTGCCTATCTTCACTCAGAATAAGTCAAATTGACTTCAGTGGGGTTTACTTCTAAGGAAATGTTCTTAGGACTGAATGTTTAAAGACACTTAAAAATGTATATCACCTAAAATCACAGATTTACAGGGTAGCTGTTTCCCTTGAAGATTAAGCAGTTAGGCATAAGCAGGAATTTCAGTCTGAACAATATTCAGCTTTAAGACAGGGTTGGGCATTTGACCGGGCGGATAGCCAGAGGACTGTGCTTTCACCTTTCCTGTATCTGCTGTGGTTGCTTGTGGGGGAGTCACATCTAGCAGAACAATGGGTAACTATTAAATGAGCAGCAAGTTGTCCATTTATGTAATTTATTATTCTTTTACTGGAGGGAAGAGGAGACAAGAATTTGGAATTTATTTACTGTACTTTTAAACCACTCAAGAACCAAAGTTCTCTGGGCAGTGTACAATAATTTTAAAAGATACAGTACAAATATTAAAACAAACAAAAATGGCACAGAATAAAACCAAGATAAAACCATTACAACATCATAACACCAGATTAAAACCATCAACAGAATAGAGTACTAAAAGCAGTTCTTAAAATGTCTGGGAGAATAAAAAGGTCTTACCTGGCTCTGGAAAGACCACAACATATGTGCTAAGCGAGCCTCTCTGTGGGGAGAGCATTCCACAAATGGAGCACCACCACTGAAAAGGCCCTCTTTCTTGTAGCTACCCACCTTGACTTTCTGCCTTTCGTTTCAGGTCAAACTTGTGCAAGAAATGCAATACCTGCATTGATGCTTCAGAGCATTTAGGGATGTATGCACCATCCCATAGCGAGAATCTGGCAGCACTACCAATCAATAAGAAATACTTTGTCCTACTAAATACTTGGCATTCATTTGTTAGAACTGTAAGAGAATTACACTAATTTAAAGAAACTATTTTATATGTTTAAATTGACTGGCTTCCCAAATCTATGGCAACTTTTCAGAAATTCAAACAGTAACAACAAGCACCCTCTGGCCTCTTTGTTGAGGCTACTATTTTAAAACCACTTTTAATACATTGAGTAAGAGTAAGATGTGTGTGCTTCTGAGCGAAGTGGTTTGAGGTTTGCAAGAGTTCATATATCAACTGATACATACACCACCATGGGGTTGTATCTAATGCTAGTCTTACTTAGACTAGACCCGTTGAAATGAGTAAGACTAGCATTAGATGCAACCCAATATTTGGACTCTTATGATCCTATAATGACTCTTATGATGAGAAACATTACCCAAAGCTATTGATTTCAATTTGGGGCTAGCACAGGCTTCCACACAGTAGCTTGGGGAAAGCTGCAGTAAATGCCACTGAAATCAGTAGCAGGACCAGGTCCACAGTTTCTCTCCTCAAGCTGTAGCAGGACTTGAACATGGGGCAAGGGAAAGAGCTTCTGAGCAAGTTGTGAGGCCACAGCGCAGACATTACTTAAGACGTGTGTGTCTAGCAGCTATGTCGTCTTTTCATTTTTACTCTAGAGTAGGCACAGGGGGCCAATCCAGATCTTAAAAGCCCTCCTACTCCTCATGCTAGGGTCCCAACCCAGTTCAGGCCTCTGTGCCTACTCTGGAGGCAAAATGGCTGGCTGGGGTATGCTGGGAGTTGTAGGACTTTCTTCTGTCTAGGATTACATCCTTAAAGCAATGCCTGTTTTGGCCCTTACACAACTGACTAAAGAAGTCCTGATTCTTCATTGACTCCAGCAGCTGCAGAGGAAGACAGGCAAGAAGGCACCATGTAAAGCCAGGCAGGGGTTACAAGGGTTGATACCTGTGATCCATGGCTCACTTTTCTTGAAACAATGGCACTCTTTCCCCCGTCAGGTCAGGTTAATGCAGAGAATAGCAAGACAAGGAGCCTCCGAAATAACCACCCGCCACGCTCAGGCATGCCACACTGTTCTTCTCCGTCATATTTCCATTTTACAGACGCAGCACTGTGGCAGAGTAGAACCACTTGCCAGGGGCGGATTTCACACTCAGTCCTAACAGTGGAGGCTGGTGGCTCTGATTTCGGTGGGGCTGTGCATCCATTCCGGATGTGAGTCAGAGCTCTAAGGAACCTATCCAAAGTGCTGAACCTATTTGGGGGATAGGGTTCAGTACCCTGCACCGTTCCTTTAGAGTTCTGGCTGGTTCTGACTGAAACCCGGAATGGATCCAGAGACCCATTGAAATGGGAGCCACCAGCCCCACGAAGCCATAGCAGGGATTCCTCTCCAAATAAGCTTGCTTAGGCTGCTCTCCTAGCCCCACTTACTTGGGAGTAAATCCCATTGACCTCAGCGGAACTTGTTTCCTCTCAGCGAACACCCACGGGCAGCGGCTGCTTAGGGGGCGTTCGTGGCCCAGCGGGGATGTGAGCCCAGAGCGCAAGTGCCAGACCAGCGCGTCACCAGCCACAGCTGACCTCGGAACGAGGGCGCGGAAGGAAGCGCCGTCTCGGCCGCTGCTCCTCGCTTAGAAAGGGGGCGCGGGAGGCCCTGGGAGGCGCTTGGCCCTCTCTTGACCTTCGGGCGTTCCGTGCCCCCGCGCCGGCCAGTTTCGCACCGGGCGATGACGCGCCGGCAGGCGCTGCCGCGGAGGCCCGCGCCCGTCCCCCTTCGCGTTATGTTTGACGCGCCAGCCACCCGGACGTGGGTTTTTTCGCCTCCCCGTTATCTCTAATTGCCACCTTGTTAACTTGGTAAACGCTCCAGCATACCTCGCCTCGCAGAGCGCAGGCAGCCGCCCCCCCGCCCGCCACCACCACGTTGCCCGACTCTGATCTGATGAAGCCGCCCCTGGCCCTCGACGCCCCTTCCGCCGACTTCGCCCCACGGTTCCTGGACTCGGGAAGCGGAGCAGGGCTGTCGCGCCTTGACAGCGCCGCCGTGTTAAGAGCGGGGCCGCCGCCGTCGTCCTCGCCAAGAAATGCGCGGGCTGGGAGATTTGCAGTCGGGGGAGTGGGAAGGCGGAGGAAGCGACTGCTGACCCGAGTTCACGACGGGCATCAGCGAGACCCGCGCCCTGCTCACCCCTTCGCGCTCTATCTCGCTAATAGCTTTGCTGATGGGGAAATCGCGATCAATCGCCTCGAGTGGGGCGGCTACTAGAGCTGGCCGTAAATCCAGCTCGGACTCCCTTGCTCAGCGCGCAGCCTGGCTTGACTTTCGCTTTTGACGCACGTCTGAATGAGGCAGCTCGCGGGCACACGCGCCGATCCCAGACCGGCCTGGGCTCTTACAGATAGTCCACCTTCGCCGGGTTTGAAACCGGGCAGAGTGTTTCTGCTCCCAAGACCCAACGGCACGTTAATTTCATGGGAGCGGAGAGTTTCTTTGCCAGATCTAAACCAGCAGTAGCCGATCTAGTATAGTCTCCAAATAAAAGTTTCTACTCTTGCAACAGGGCTTTTTGCAATGTGCCACTTGACCTCACCAGCCATTTCCCCCAAACCTGCCGTAGGGAAAGCAGCCCCTTTAACCCTTTCCTCCTCCCCCCGCCCTCCTTAGTTCCGATTGTGTCCCTCTTCACAGATTTTTGTGGCTCGTTTTTAGAGAGTCTAGTGAGATCTCTTAAGACGTTCAGAATTGGCTATCAGGCGGGGGGGGGGTTAATGAGAACCCCTCCCTCTTTCTACTCAAAAAGAGCTAAATGTTGTCATGCAAAGGAGGCAGAAGGAACTGGCTTTCTGAGTATGTAAATCTGTGTCTTTAAGTCTCTTCCCCCCCACCTCCCCCGCATGACAAGATAAGAATGTAGCCGGCAGACGTCAGATGTTTGCCCATTCTTTTGTTCAGTTAAAAATAGTTTCGCGTGACACCTTACCTGAGATGTGTCTGAGTGTGCCGATGGAAAGCAGGCTGTTTGCTCCGGGAGGGGAGTGGGGAGCATTACAGCTCTACGATCGCCATTCCTGGAATAAATGCGCAGCTCAAACAACTACTTTGTTTTTTGTTTTAATGTGTTTTACCCCTGACACCTTGAAGACAGGGAAGCCCGATCCTATGCAGAGTTAGGATGCAATCCTATACATTCTTACCTGGGAGGAAGTTCCACTGAATTCAGTGGGGCTTATTTCTGAGTAGACATGTATAGGACTGCAGTCAATGGGTGTAGACACGCGGATTGCAGCCTTATCTGGCTAACCTGATTGAACCAAGGTTATAACAACAAAGGCAGCTATTAGCACGCTCTTCGGAATCACAGCTTTGCCCCCCATCGCTGCCGAGAGACAGAGAGAGATGCATCATGTTTGCTAGTAAAGCCAGCTTTTCTTCAGTTTCTTCTCATTTTCTTCTCTCTCTTTTGGCACAACCATTTAAAAAAAATCACTCGTGTCAACAACTATGTAGGGAAATGTAAATATAGCCTGATCAATAAAGCAGTTAAGCCGAAGAACTTGTTTTTAAGCCGATTTATCGAAGTGGTATTGGGTTTTAAATGAAGTCCTGTTGATTTTAATGGGATTAAATCGGTTTAAATCCGAATTCTTCATTTTAGCAAAACTGTTGAAAAAAACCCCAAGCATGCAGGAATAACCAGTTTGTGAGTCTCTCGGGATGACATTTTCAAGGAAACGATGCTGGAAAGCGTTGCATTTGTGGCTACCCACTGGGCACGATCCTCCGGACAGAACTCCTACGGAAGCCCATTGAAAATAATGGGAACCGCCCCTTGTCCTATAATTAAGCGGAGCTTGTAGCAGCAAAACAAAACAGCTACATCACGTGGCGTGTATCTCCGTGTATGTGTAGAACGATGGGACGATAACGCTACCATTTTGTACATAACATAGATTTCAAGAGATACCCTGTGATACAAGTGCCATGTGCAACCCGACCATCTTTCTCGGATTTCCAGAGGACAGTAATGGGACTTAATCATGGTTTAACTTGTCCCCGAGTTCACCAGGACGCAGCCTCCAAATCAATGGTTCTTTCACCCCCTCTCGAAAGTCAAGGCAGCTGCGGGGCATGTCCAGTGTTAGCTTTCGAGAGCGAGCCTCTCAGGACGTGCAAAGTACATTTCCCCCGCTTCTAGACCTGGAGAAAGGGGCGGGCAGGGCAGGGCAGGGCAGGGCGCGTTACTCCGCAGAACCTGGGGCCCGGCCGGCACCTGTTCCTGTCGAAAGACAGCGGGCGAGCTACTTCCAAGGAAGGTGCTTCGGTGCTGACCTGCAAACACGCTTACAAACACCTTCCATGGTGCACAGCGAGTCTGGTGAGGACGTGCCCGGTCGGTGCGCTTAGGGGAGGCGCCCTTCAGAGCAAGGTTGACCGGGCTTCTGGCCACCTGGGCAGCAGGAGCTGCTCCCGCTGTGGGGCTCCATCTCCGCCGCGCCTTCCTCCGACTGCCTCTGAAAGGCACACCTGCCCGCCCTCTGAGCTCGGCGCTCTCTGCCCCTTCGTTCTCTCTGGGCTTGGGGGTGGACGTTGCTGCTCCGAAGGTGGCGCCCCGCTGCTTTGGGGGCGGGCTGGCTTCCCTCCAGCTCCCGGGGTCTGGTCTAACTCGGAGAGCTGCATCTCCGCTCCCTGGGTGAGGTCGGTGCAGCGGCAGGATGCGGAGCGCGGGATCCTCCTCTTCGCCTGCACCACCCATACCTGGGCGAGGGGAGGTCGCTTTGTTTCAGGCACGGGTTCGTCCTCCGTGCGAACGAAGCATCCCTGCTTTCGCTTCAGGATCAAAAAGCCTTCATGGGAAGCCAGCCTTAGTTTCTCCGGCCGTCGACGTCTCTAGCATCTCGGCTCCAGTCGGAAACTCCAAAGCAAATGTTTCCCCTGATTTATACCTACGCCGGCTGCTGCCTCTTTGTTACTCCCAAAATTTCAGAGGTCTTTGAAATCTCTCCTCTTGCTTTGACTATCCAGACGTTGCTAACTATGCTAACTTACTTCGAAGCAAGTCCCATCGAAAGGTTAGGGCCTTACTTCCGAGTAAATGTGGTTAAGCGCCAGGCTCCTAAAGTGCAAAAATCCAGTTTAATATAACATCATTTAAAAAGTTGTACAGCCTGCATTTTCATTCATTCAATGCGTCTTACTCCCCAGTAGGCATCCATAGAATTGTAGGTTTTCTGTTATTCAAATCGCACTGGATTCTGGACACCATTTTTACAGTGCAAAATCCAGGTTCACAGAAAAATTTACTTTGAATTATCTAGCCAGTTCAGTGACTGACAATTTTTTTTTGTATTTAAGTTAAAATGTTGTTTTCCAGCTATTTAAAAAATAAAATACAATTGGAAAAGTGCTCTGTTGTAAAAAGACTAGAAGGAAAACTACTTTAATATTTGTCAAGTTTATTTTCTTTTGAGATATTCATATTCCTGGAAATATTAACCAAACTGTTTCTTTTTTAATTTCACAAATACACGTGTATTATGAATAATAATAATAATAATAAAAAAGGTGTCTCAAAAATTAGTTTAGTCCAAGAAACAAAGTCGCAGAACGCAGGGAGTCCCTTTTAAAAACAAATTCCTGTCATTTGTACATCGAATAGTTCCGATTTTCTTAGTGAATAGTCAAGAAAATAAAGATATACCTCCGCCCTTCCCTTTCTGGAAGTTACCTTTTATTGACTGTTTCCTTGCCTGGGGTGTCACCGCTGTTTATTTGCCCCATGCCCACCCAAGTTCCACCAATCCACAAAGCAGTCAGGAAGCCCTTTCCTTATGTTTTAGCACCAGGATTGCAACAGGATTCACCTCAATTGTTTTCTCTTTCTGACGTTTTCCTTTCTTCTTGCTACATTTGGCCCGCTTGCAAAAAAAGGAAGAAAAAGAAAAGAAAGGGAAACTGCGGGAAGGTAACTGGAAAAGAACATGGTTTGTAATTTCAACCCCCCCCCCCTTTCTTTCCATCATAATCTTCAACTGGTTTAAGATTAATGCTAGGAGGTGTCTTAGGAAGGAATGGGGGCTTCTCCTTTCCAAAGACCATCGCTGGGATAATTTACTTAAGATGTTGAAAAGACTGTCAGGAAGTCTAAGTTTTTTTGTTTTTTTTTTACTAACCTGCGCCGTGGCAAACTGTAGTGAGCATTTGATTTTTTAAAAGTAAGGTACATTAATTTTATGAGTGCCCTTCTCATAAATGTTGTTGTTTGCACGCTCTCTCGCTCTCTCAGGGAGAGGGGGGGATTTGCAATGGAAAGTATGTCTTTGTTTCAAGGAGGGGGAAATGCTCTTTGCTGCTCGGATAAATTCCTCCGCTCCTCCCATATATTCTTGATAAGAAAAATAAAATCAGAAGCCTCTTGTCATCCTTCAGCCCGCCCCCTGCCCCCGCCCTCCAGACCAGGTCTTCTGCATTGCTTGCTATGTTGTGTCTGCCTTTCTCTTTATATGCTGAAACCTAGTAAACTTGCTGGTTCTGCTCCTAAAGCAGACAAAATAACCCTTTAAACTATAAATATTTAACTGTACCTGAGTTTATACAGAGGCCCGAGTGTCTCTTTAAACACAAGTGATTTATGCTTTTATTTGTGCCTTTAAAACTGTTTTGCTTGCTTTACATGTCACTGCTTTCCAACATGAGCTGTTCAAATCCTTCTCCCTTCAAGCGGCAGCATCTCGAGAAAAGGGACAAGAAAAGCAGCAGCAGGCCCCCTTTGAAATGTGCATTTGTATAAGTAATTAAGAAAATAATAATAAAGGCGACTTTCTGTCACTTAGAGCCATACGAAGATTTTTGGCTACACAGAAATCCTTGTTGGTCTTTTAAAACAATACAAAAACACCTTTGAGCATTAAATGAGCAATAGGATGGCCAAAGCTCTTTATGGTTTAACTGGACCCCAATTTGCAGGTCACTTTCTTCTAAGTGCCCAAGAAAGACTGAGACTTTGGTCCATCATCCAGTAAATCTGAAGTTCGTGGATCACTGCTGACTTCATTAGGACTAGCTCCTTTAATTCTAAACACATTTTCTCAAAAGCAGATCCCATAATTGTCACTGGGGGAATGCACTTTTGAGCAAGCTAAGTGCAGAGTGAAAATCACCTTGGCCCAACGGGATTACTTGACTAGTGAAATCTGTAAAACACTAGTTTTGGAGAGTTCAGTTAAAGCCAGCTACCAGACTTCCCCTCAACTATTCAAGAGAATGTGGTTTGCGGATTTCTGCTGATATCGGTTTCCTTGCTAGATCACCACCTATGTGGGAAATTCCTTAGGAATGTATTGTTCTGTTCAATGCAATCCTAAATATGTTTACTAAGGTGCTGCTAATAATAATGCTAATAATTCCGAATAAGTGTGTTTTACATTGGAGTGGTCCTTTCATAATTTATAGCATGTTTCCTAGAGCAACTGCTTTTCTTTTTGCAATTTAGGCTGCAGTCCTATACCTACTTACCTGAAAGTAAGCCTATTTGAACTCAATGGGCTTTACTCTGTCTACTCTGGACATGTATTGGATGGCCCTGTTAGGCTGCAGTCCTATTCACTTACTTGGAAGGAAGCCACACTGAACTCAGTGGGATTTGTTTCTAAGTAGACGCGTGTAGGATCATGCTGCTAACGTGATATAGAAAGGGAGAGATGGACTCTCACTGTCCCTTTTAGATCCTACTCTACTTTCTGTGAGCATATATAAACATACCCTATGAAAGACATCCACGTTTATTATGCCTACGTTCAGGGCATGAATTCGGGTGACCAGTTCGGATTCGGAAGATGTTTTCAGAGAAGGACAGCTACTTCCCAGGTTGCTAGAAATTTGCATGGCCGCTTTTGTATTTCAGAGGACACCACGTTACCTGCTTTTCTTTGTTTTAGCGTTGGGCAGAAAGGGGTCAGTCGCAATTTAAACCCGAGGAAAGCTAACGTTTCTCAAAAGGTCACACTGTGGCGGGAGGGACTCACTTGATTTGTAAAGAAATAATTTAGTCTCCTTTCATTTTCTGGCTCGCACTCGGACATGTACTTAGAAACAACAAGGAATACCACTTCCTAGTATTGCACTTTGCAAAGAGTTTGTACTTATAATATAATCCTGCAGGCAAGGCAGGTATGATGTCGGTGGGCCGGTTTCTTTCTTTCCACACGCAGCAGCCGCCTTGGCAGGAAATCTCCCGTGCGGGGCGGGGGCGTTCTGTGTGCGCGCGTTGAGTCTGATGCCGCAGCCTGAGACTGTCGGGTCCCTTAGCCAGCAGGGGGCGCTCTGACGTTGCGTCTAACTGGCAAGAACGAAAGAAAACACTCCAGTTTTCCTGCAATGAAAGAGGGGAGACTCCTGTAGTTTCCAAACCCTACTAGGGTTACAGTTCTTGTAACCAAATCTTACCTCCGCCGGGTGTTTCTCACACCCGTTGGTGAAAGACATAGGCACCAAAATGCACATCAGCTGCAGCTCCTGTGTACTTTGCCGGCACTAAGTAGATGCGTTCCACTCTCCCCCTCCTCTGTATACTATACATTATGCAACTTATTAAATCCAACGATAAATTGTCAACATTTTTTTCGCCTGTTAGTTCCGCTGATCCAAGCAGGATTTATTTTCAGATCTAAGGTCCCGGAGCTATAATGCGTGATTTCTTTTCCTTAAATAAAATTGGTCAAATGTTGACAACCTTTAAGCCAATCTAACACTCAAGATTACTGATGGGAAACTAATGAGAAAATATCAGATCGTCCGGCCTGGGGGCTCCTAATTAAATCTTAGCTGATTGAAAAATAAAAGCGAGGGTGGGTTTGTGTGAGTGTATGTGTGTGTATTTGGAGAAGAGGGGGAGCAAGCTTCAGGCTTAAGTTTAGCTACGTTTTTACTTATATGTTAACACCCCCCGCCCACTCTCCTTTTTCTCGCCTCTTCCTCTCTCTCTCTTTTTTTTTAAAAGCCTCATGTTATTTCTCTGGCTATTCCGAGACATTCGATCAGGAATTATCACTTTTTTGCCCAGTAAATATTAAGGCCGTTAAGCAACGTGATTTAACTAATTAGAAAATTTACATCATTAAGTCTCAGGGAAAGAGAGAGGGAGGGCGGGCGGAGGGAAAGGAGAGAGAGATCTGTCAGTCATTTTAAAGGAGACAGGCCCTATTGAAGTGTGAAGAAATCGGCTCTAATTCAAAAAGGCAATCGGGCAGAAAAAGCCCTCAACATTACCCTGCTAGTTATTAATCAGAAAGGGTCTCTCTCTCTCTTTCTTTCTCGCCCAGTAATGGCAAGACGGCGGCACATCGTTAGTTTCTCCCAACGCCTGAGCAGAGTTCCCATTCAAGCTTTTTTGCCACTGGGCCATGTCCCATATTGATAGCAAGTATTTGTCCATTCAAGGCTCATAGATTTGAAAATGTTTCTATGTTAGGGAACCAGACCCGCAGAAAAAGGCTACCGGGCGGACTCCCGTTTCCCAACCCAGGAATCTCCTTCCAAAAAAAGAAAAAAGAGGAAGCTGAACTGTTGGGGGGTCCATCCCCATACAGCCCCCCCCCCATTTTTTTTTGAAGTTCCAGTTTGAATCCTGCCTGAAATCAGATTCAGCCTTTGTTTCTTTAGCTCGTATAATGCACCGTAGAAACCTCATTTTCCACCTTGGGGAGTTTTTTTTTTTTTTTTAAACACAACAAATCAAGGCTAGTTGCACAACTTGGGACTTCAAGAAAAACGATGGAGAACTAAAGTGGATCTCCGGCGGTTGAACTCCGAAGCACACTTCCTTGGGAGTATGTCCCATCGAAGTCAACTGGATCTATTTCCGAGTTAACAGGCAAGAAAGACCTGTCTGCTTTTATGGGGAGACCTGGAAAGATGCTGATCACAAGGTGCCCCCCAGAACGCGGAGATGCCAGGAAGGGCTGGTATCGTCTTGCAGCAGCCGATGAAGGATGTAAGGAACGGGGACCTGGGCCTGCGTTAACAGCAGGGAGGCGAGCGGTGGGGTGGCGTTTCCCCCTCCATTACCCCCCCCCGCCTTTCTAAATCGATGTCTACATGGTTAAACTACAGAATACTTCTCCCTCTGTAGACGGGTTTAATACTCATTGCACAAAATCAAGTGAAATAAAAAAATCACACAACAATCCCAATAGAGAATTCCTATCACGAACACCAACCACCTCTCATTTCCTTTTTTTAAAAGGGTGAGCAAGGCAACCCTCCGATATCTACGGGACTTACTATATCCCTCCTTAGCGGAAAGTCCCACGGGTTTAAGCAGAAGTTTCTACCACTTAAAGGAAAAGATCGCAGCCACTCACTCGGCGGCCTTCGTCCTATAAAACAGCCTAAAGCTCTCGTAAGAAAGTGCGCCCCTACAACTGATAGCTGTTGCATACAGAAGATCTTGAAATGTTGATGAGGCGTCGTGGTGTTAATAAAGTCGCCTAAAGGAACGTACTTTTTATTCTGGAACAGTCCAGGGGTTAATTGGTAGGTCTCTCTCTCTCTCTCTCTCTCTCTCTCTCTCTCTCTCACACACACACACACACACACACACACACGAACTAGGCAACAGTGCAATGGAGCTGTATCGGCTTAAGGAGACTTGGGGACATTTGCTGTTGTCCAGAGAACCAGAAGCGTCGTCGAGGACTTCATCAGTCTAGCTAACCTTTCCGTTGTCCCCTTTGTAAGTAGCCCAAGTCCCTTTCACGTCCACGGGCAGCTATGGGAACCCAGGGAAGGGAGAAAGGCAGCTGCACTGGCTTTCCTATCTCTGGGGGGTTGCCACAGTTTCGAAACCCTCGAGTCCTCTAATGAAGGAACCAAACGTGATTGTCACATCGACGTTTCCTTCCAGGTGGTTGTTGAGCTTCTCCATGCTGCAGAGAAGGGAGGCACCACATTATAACAACATTTCCGACGCCTTTAACAAGCCACAAGTAAAAACATTCAAAGTCGAATCCATTGAGAGAGACATTGATTCCCTTCTTAACCCCCACCTGCCCCTAAACCCACGCAACTGCTGAACCGTAATTCATCTGTAAACTCACAACCAGATCTTAACAGAAAGGAGAGGGAGTAAGGAAGTAAAGGTATTCTATCGAGTGATTAAAAACAAAGCATAGCCGAACATACAGACAACTGCAGAGATTTGCATCTCTCTCGCTTCCTTTAAAAGCAAACACAGACACCATTTTTTAAGGACGAGGCCAACAATGGCAGGCTCTGGAGTAAAGTGGTTCAGCATCATAGATCCTCAGAGCTGAGGACATACTTTGCCAGGGAAACAACATTTAAACCACACGTTTTCACAAAACTGTAACTTGAGAGAGAAAAACCCCGTACGACCGGCAGAAATGTCCTTATTTTAGTAAAGATCACTGGTAAAGAAAAAAGCATGGGGTTGGGAGAGAGTGGGATTCTTCCCTTTCCCATCTGATTTCTCTCTCTTTTTGTATTATAAGCGAGAGCAAAGAAGTTTTTGTTTGGTGGGTTTTCATTGATCAGTCACTCTGAGCTAATGTAATTATCCTCATCAATAGAAGGCTGCAGAGAGAATCATTATGTGGGTGACATTGATAAATGATCACCCAAGAGCTGCTTTTTCTCTTGGGCACCCCCACATCTGACCCTCCCACATACACGAGGTAGCCATAGAAACACCTTGAGCGCCTCTTACGCTATTGCTTCTAGTGAGAAAGCATAACACAGCAAAGACACAACTTAAACGCTTGTCTCCCAACTCACTAAAATCGCCTAGGTTTTTTTTTAAAAAAGAAATCTCTCTCTCCCCCCCCCCCCCAGCATCTCAGCAGCCATAGTACCTCATAGCTATTGAGGAAAACACATCCAAGTGGCTTTGTCCTCAAGGAGTTAAATAACGAGGTTGCCTGCACTCGAGGGCGACGTTGCTTTTCTCTAAGTAATTGCGTGTAATGCAAAACCCATTAGTTCGAGAGAGGCGTTCTTTTAAGTTGCGCCATTGCACAATATACAGCGTCTCCCATCCAGCAAATAACTCAGCGGGCGAAGCTCTTTGCAAAGTGCCTCAACCTGAAATCATCATCACCATTATTATTACAACGACAAGGACTTTTGTATTTATTTCCTAAGTAAGATACAAAAAGAAAACCCCTTTAATCCTCTGAGTGCTTTATTTAAGCAAATAAGAAAATACGGCGAGAGGTAATTGATTCATAATGGCGAGGCTGCAAAGAGGGTGGAGGTGTTTGTTTATTTGATTCCTAAAGCAGCCGGAGAAGGAGAGAGAAGAAGGGGGAGGCTGAGCTGGATCATCCATCATGACTGTGGCAGGGACCCTGCCCAGAGGACCCATTCCCTTCTGTCTCTCTTCTCCTAAACTATTAATATGAAAATCTGCCTATATAACACCCCACCCTCTGTCCCCTCTTACCCAGTTCAAGGGGGGCTGGCTTTTCCCCTCCACTCTTTAACAACTTGGCCAGAAAAAGTCTCACAGCCATCCCCCCCCCCCAGCTTCCCTAAGGCTGCAACTCTTACCAAATTTCCTTTGGATCAATATCCGTTTCATTCAATGGGCTTACTTTGGAGTAAGCATGCATACAATCACAGTGTGGTAACATACAAAAAGAGCAATTAAAACAACAACAAACCCACCACAACCTGTGCTAGTAACTCCTTGTCCGTAGTTTTGGGTAATTGCGAAGAGAAAACTCTCTGGAAAAGACCCTGATGCTGGGAAAGACTGAAGGCAAAAGGAGAACGGGACGGCAGAGGATGAGATGGCTAGATAGTATCACCGATGCAATGAATATGAACTTGAGCACGCTCCGGGAGAGAGTGCAGGACAGGAAGGCCTGGCGTGCTATGGTCCATGGGGTCATGAAGAGTCAGGACACGACTGAACAACAACAACATGCTACCAAAGAAGGAGGCCTGAGATACCTTTCCTTGTGGCTCTACCAGATTTTCTCCCACAAAAAGGACGGTGGGTGGGAGGGCAAGTGGGGTAAATTTCCATTTCACAGAAACACTAGAACCTCTCATTTCTCCTTTCAGGTTCCCTCCTTCTGGACTATGGTTTAAACAGTGTGTGTGTATAAGGCTGCAGCCTTAGTGTCACCCATGAAAAGGGAAATTGGGCCCTGCAGAGAAGTAGCAGCATTTGGAGTTAAAAATCTCCACCTTATGGAACTTTTAGGTAAAGTTACCTGGTTCACCACATGTGCTTTTTGTTATGTACATGTTTTGTATATATAACTCTAGGGGAGGAGCCTCTCCCACAAACAATTCTGCTTCTCCTTCTGGCATTAGACGTCTTCAAAGGACAGCCAAAGCCTTGTTCCCTTGCCACCAATACACACCATTCCATGACAAAGGATAGATCAATCCCAAACATTTTTCATGTGCTAGGATTACAGATTCTTCCTCGATTCGTTCCCTCGATTCATTCTGTGGAATGGAAATTTGGGTCCCCCCCATACCTATAAACAAGAGGTGTTTTTCTATTACCCTTCGTTTCCCAGAACATAAGCAATTTTAGTCAGACTACGGTATTTCCTTTAACACTATGTTGCTGTCAAAACACTCTTCCCATTTTCTTTTACTTTTGACAGCTGAGTATTTCTTAAATACACCCAAATCGGAACTCTCCATACTAAATAGTAAACCTCAGATTGGAGCAATCTCCTCACATTATATTGCAGCTAGGATTCCAGCAACAGAGCTCAAGCAGATTAGAGCCCAGAGAGGAAAAGCAATACAAATAATTTAGTTCATTACAAAAATAGCCACCTAGTAAGGAGAATTTTGCCTCCGTTTCTTCTCTCCAAAGCTTGTGTTTTGCTAAAGGTCAGAAAATAGGCAGAACATTTGATTTAAAAGGCTACCAGTTTTGTTTTGCTTTGTTTACATGCAAATACAAGGACGGGTGAATATTTCTCTCTTACTCAAATATTCATATGTTAGGAAGTTATCTTTCACAGGTAACTGGGCATTATAATATAACTGGGAATCCTGGAGATTTAAATTAGAACAAAATTTTAAAACTAAATGTGGAATCCACGTCTTCCCCAAACTGTAGACCAAATTAGTACAACATACAGCAATACCTCAGCTGACTAAAATTTCACTTATCTTTGTTGTACTCTGCTTTCTATTGTAGACTAAGTACCAGTCTTCAAAGGAAGCAATGAAGTTTGCAGCTCAGATTGTTTAATATGTTAAAGTTTCAAGTGAACTTTTTTTTGCCAGTACAATTGAAATAAGCGAGGAAAGCTGGGCTGGCCTGAAGTGGAACCCAAATGGTGCCCTCTGTCTCTGCTAGGGTCAACATGTTAAAACATCTTGCTGCACCAATTCAGAGTGGCACCAATTCTTGCCCTCATCTGCCCCCCCCCCCCATTATGCTACCGGAAACAGGTTGCTTCACCATGCTGGATGGCTTGGGGGGAAAATACATTTTGCAAATATTTAAGACAGTTAATTAAATTCCTTAGAAATACATAGTGAAACCCATCCCCATAAAATTCAGTGGAGTTGCCATTGCATTTAATGGGATGTGGATTGTCCCTAGGGGCAAGTCTCCCCTTTCAAAGAATAATTAGTAATAAAAGGAGGTCTTGCCATAATGTCACCTCCATTAAGCCCCAGTTGACATACAACTGTATTATGTACTCTACACATGGTGGATGTGAGAAAAAGCCTTTGACTCATCCCCCTCCCCAGAGTGTAAAGCACATGCAGTCAAGCCTAAGCTTGTTGACTGTTTCACTGAGTTAGATGAGTTTTATTGAGTACAATGACATTAATCTCCCTTGAAAATGTACTCAGGCTTGCAGCTTTTGTCTGAACCAAGGCCCATGCAAATAGGTCCCACCTGTATGTGTGCTTCAAGCTTGGTTTTGACCCATATCAGACAATGATATCTCACCTCATGAAGCTAAGATATCACGAGCCTTTTCCTTGTGCATACAACCCCTTTGCTTGAGCTACAATTAAACCAGGAAGTCTCTCATTAACCATTGTTTCCAGTTGCATCTTATTGTTACCATCTTCAGAACAAGCCATTATGTTAAACCAGCTTCAAACCATGGTTTAATATCATGGCTTGTTCCGAAGATGGTAACCATAGTTTCCTGGACTGGACAAACAGAAAACAACTGTTAATTAGAGACTGCCTGGTTTGACTTGTGTGTGCTGGAAATGGAGAAGCAAAGGGGCTGTATGTGCAAGCAATAGGCTCTTGCATATCATGGCTTAATAAGCTGAGATATGGTCATCTGATTGTGTTCCACCACTTGTAATGTACAAACTCAAGAGAAAAAGAACCTTTACTTACTATAAGTAAATAAAGAACAAAAAATCATACTTCTCTCTTTGTTTCTAATGATTTTGTTGTGAAACACACCTTATTCTATCAATTTAAACATCAAACATTTACTGGGTTGGACACAGACAGTTATACTTAGGACTAACTTAAGCATTTATTTCAGTGGGTCTACTCTAACTGCGATTAAGTCTGGATCTAACCTTTTATATTCAAACTAGGTTTGCACTCTGAAAATATAATTTTTCTCTCTGTGGTATAATTTTCTTTCTATGGTTCTATGAGATTTTTTAAGTAGGGGAAAATTGTAACATCTTTTTGTCCCTTGTCCCCAAAACTCTGTCTGCTCAATACCCACTAATAGAAATTGTTTGAATTTAAGTACAGCAATATTGATTTTATGTATCTGTGGCTGCAATCCTATGCATATTTACCTGGTAGTAGGACCCATTTTATTGGATGTAGAGCAGTATATAAATCTTGTAAATAAATAAAATACAGTGTAACTTACTTCTAAGTAAACATGCATAGGATTGTACTGTAAATATGAAAGATCGTACAAACTATCATAGAATCATAGAATAGTAGGGTTGGAAGGGGCCTACAAGGCCATCGAGTCCAACCCCCCGCTCAATGCAGGAGTCCAAGGAATCCAACAGATGGCTGTCCAGCTTCATCTTGGATGCCTCTGGTGTGGGAGAGCCCACCACCTCCCTAGGTAATTGGTTCCATGGTCGTATTGTTCTAACAGTCAGAAAGTTTTTCCTGATGTTCAGCCAGAATCTGGCTTCCTGTCACTTGAGCCCATTATTCCGTGTCCTGCACTCTGGGATGATTGAGAAGAGATCCGGCCTTCCTCTCTGTGACAACCTTTCAAGTACTTGAAGAGGGTTCAGTGGTAGAGCACAGGATTTGCACGCAAAAGCCCCCAGGTCCAATCCCTAATATCTCCACATAAATAGCCCTGTCTGAAATCCTGGAGAGCTGCTGTCAGTCAGTGTAGGCTATACTGAGCTAGGAAGACCAATGGGTCTCAGCTGCCTGTGTTCCTGAGTTTCCAAATGGACCCTGGACTTCTTTGTCCATTCTTATGTCTATGCTTTTCAGTTGCATAGATCCACTTCTTCCTGAAGGACCCTTCTCTTGCCAGCATTGTTCACTACTGCAGTTTTACTGCTCTCTGAATCCTCCTTCTAGATCTTGTAACTGAGAGAGTGGGAGCAGTACAAGGTGTCAACAGAAGCCAACTGCAACATTTCGGAAGAGCCTGAGACCTGCATAGTTCTAGCCCTCCTGAGAAGATCTCCACACATGCCCCTTCGTCACCAGCCTTCAACAACAAGAACTATGCTGAGAAATATTAATTTTAAGGGTTTCTTTTAGTATTTTCATAAAGTAAGAAAATGAATAAAGAAACCCTCAAACAACTCACATTACATAAAGCAGTGCTGAGGTAGTAGTTTGTGTAACTGATACAGCTAGGTCTGTTGCTCATCTATTCCTAGTATTAACAACTCCATTGTGCCAGCCTGTCCACAGACAAGTTCTGCATTACAGTCAGCAGTGGGTTTGTCCAACTAAAGCCTCGGAGAGAAACTGAAATAAATGTTTATATACCTCATATGCTTCCTTTTACCATGTATATGTAAACACACACATTTTTAGCTCTAGATATAAAGATTATACACATGTCTAATAATCTGATATCATGTTAAATAAAGCATTGCTTTATGCTCATATCCTGCAAAACCCTATTAATCTTGGATATGTTTTGTCTGGATTATTCACTGTAACAAATACAAATTTATCCTCTTCTCCCGAGGAAATACAGGCTTCTTCTAATTATTATTAATAACACAAAGTCCTAACAAAAAATCAAAAATGAAATATTTATTACCGCATTTTGTGACTTAACACCTTTTCTTTAAAACATAACGTCACAGTCCTCATACAAGTATTTTAATGTAAATTTTGACAAAGCTTAAAGGTAACAGCATTTTTTTTTTCTAGTGAGGAACACGTGCTGAGAAAGGAAGAATTCATGGACATACAATACCAATTCCACAGCAGATCTGATACTAGCAAAAACATTCTTTTTTTTTTTCAATTGAGGTAAACACATAGAATATCTAACATGAAACAATTAATAGACTGAACTCTGTACGAAGTTTGTTACAGTATTCTCTTGCTTTTTCCCAAGCTCTGAGTTCATGATAAAGTTCTAGGTTTGGTGCAAAGATCATTAATATCTTCTTTTGTTGAGGAAAGCTGCCCAACCTTCAGATTTGTCTTGTCCCAAGCCAAGGCTCAGAACTACTGGAAGAAGCTCCTGCTCTGTCTTTTTTAAATCTTCACCTGCAAGCTCTTTGAAAAAAAAGAGTCCGAAAATATCTTGGGCTTATGAAGCACAAACTATAAAGATCTGTTTGAAACTAAAGGACACATTTATGAAGGAACAAAACCAGGGGATGGCAAGGCCTTCTTGGAACTGTCTTCTGAGCGATGAGAGACCCAGCAAGACTTTATCTTCATCTCCAGGGTAGTTCTTTTCTCACTGGCCAAAACAGGTCTGAAATACACTGTTGTCTTTCATGGATAGTGACTTCACTGCTGAACCAAAACAGTCATTCTTTTGGGAACAACACACATAGTGTGGAAAACAAGGATATTTTTTTCTCCTTCTAAAACTATTTGAAGCAACATAACGGAGAGATCAACAGAAATATACAAGTTAACTTAGTTCCTATGTTTATATACTACAGTAGTTATAACTCTTGGAGTCTTTTTTTCCCAGAGGATCTTTACATGGACATAGATTGTTTTCAGTGAGCCCATGATTTCACATTTGTGTTCTTGTTTCCATTGGTCCTCTGTTGTTGATGAAAAATGATAAAAGTAAAAAATAATCACAGCTGTCTGGAATTCTGTATTAAGTGTCAT